>NW_009720640.1:0-3828 GCF_000703405.1 Apaloderma vittatum
CAGCAGCAGCTTGGGGCCTTTTTAAAAGCGAAAGAGCAATAGTGACATTCCAGGTAGCCCACCCGGCCCACAAAGCTGTCAGTTCTCAGCATGTACAGATTACTCACCCCTATGGCACACGGACTCCAGCCCTGATTCTCTCGTTCATGATCTCTTCTTCCTCATTTTCAGATGGCTCTAATGATGCTCACTTGGTGCTCCAGATTCAGGCAGCTCTTAATTAATCACTGTGCTGAACACTCAGGCCAATGAATGTATTTGCTCTGCGAGATGGAGGAAACCCTGTCATCTTTGTCCCTGTGCCACACACCGTGTTATTAGCCAGGCCTGGGAGCGATGACACCCAAGAGAGAAGAAGCAGGAGTGGAGGAGATGGGGTCTGGTATCTGGAGAGCACAGCCTCTGGGCTGACACCAGCCAAGCGAGGGAAAACAAGGGGGAATCCCACTGTTCGAGCAGGGGAGCACAGGACCCACAGCAGCAGTTTGCCAGTGAGGACAATCTGCAGGGAGTGACTTAAAACCTGTAATCTGAACACAAGGTGACTGACACACACTCACAAAAGATCTCTATCTGAGAGTAAATGCCATGCATAACCACCGACTCCATTGCAAGGGGAGAGAAAAGGGATGAAAGGTCTCACCTAAATCTACAGCAAGGCCAGATGGGACGTTGAGGAGAAGCTGGACTTCATGAGCCTCTCCTGCCTCCTGCTTGTTGCAGGGGACCTGTGTGCTCTGCAGGGGGACATGTAGCTCTGCCCAGCAGTGTGTCTTCCTCAGATGTGGGATCTGCAGGGGCTTGAGATCACCTCTGGCAGAGGTCTTGATCACCGCTTGGACGGAAAGGGCCCAGAAAAAGGGAGGGTGAAGGCCGTGCCCTCCCTGATATGGATAACCCCAGTTGGACCTCAGCTGTAGCAGTACGGCTGCACTACAGCCACCAGGGACTGTCTGAGATGCTTTGCTCCAGACCTGGGCTGGAGCCTGTCTGGAAACACTCTCCGTGCCCCCACGCTCTCTGCAAAGTTGAGCTGCATTCCCAGACACAGGCTGAGAATGAATTTAAATAACCAAACACAACCAGCTGCCTTGATTTTCCATCTCCTTTTGTGGCTGGACAACCTCTAGCTACCTGAAGCTAAATGCAGCCAACAACATTGCTCCCGAGCCCCCGCGACGCAAAAGCAGAGCTTTGATCAGGGCTCTTTGCTGGGACAAAGAGTTTGAGGGGAACACATGAGACCAAAAGCCTAAAGAAAAGGGTTCATCCCAAAAACACTGCTGGAAAGAGAGCCTCTGCAAGGTGGGGACAGCTGGGATGGCATGGTATTCATCTTGGAGAGGGAGAAAACCCACCTCACCAAAGGCACCTTCCTTGCACCGCCCTCACCGTTGCACGTGTGATGTCTCCATGATTTTATTGATGCCAGCATCACTTAGTGCTGTCTGGAGAGCAACTCAGCAACGCCAAGTACTACCCTTTATTTTCTCTGCAGGTCATCTCGTGGCTCTGCCCAGTTCTTGAGATGAAAGGTGGTCAGAAGCTGCCAGGCTGGCAATGACCCTTAAGATCTCACGCAACAATCTGTGGAACTCCCTGTCCTACTGAACAGCTGTCTTTATGAGCCTATACCATGCTTGAAGATTGCTAAAGCCTCAACTCCCAGAGTCCTGGAACTAGGCAAGAAACCCAAATTTGTAGCTCCTGGAAGACCACAGAGAAAAACTTCAGGGGAAAAAGATAGCTAGTAAATAAATTTTTTACATCAGTCCCCTGGCATTTGCATCCAGATGTTCAGTTTTTGAATGCACGCTGCTGACGGCATTGATGTGAGTTACAAGGACTCTGCAGTTCAAACTCAGTCAACAAGAGCCTGACGAGACAGCCCAGAAAACAGGCTGTTCTCTGGTGGCATCGCACACCAAAGAGCCGCAGGAGCCTGCCCTTTCCCTGGAAAGCAGCCTGGATTCTCGGCCCTGTGAGGAGCCAGGCTCGCCAGGCAA
Source organism: Apaloderma vittatum (assembly GCF_000703405.1). Taxonomy (NCBI): domain Eukaryota; kingdom Metazoa; phylum Chordata; class Aves; order Trogoniformes; family Trogonidae; genus Apaloderma; species Apaloderma vittatum. Next base: position 2,007 of record NW_009720640.1, read on the forward strand.
GGGGGTACAGCCTGGTGCACACTAATGAGTGAAGCTGAAGGCTATCGATCCTCCTCTGACAGCTCCCCCTCCGCCAGCTGCCATCCCAGGTGGGTGACTGTGCCCTTTTCGAGGTTTCGCAGCAAAGTTCATGTTCAGCATGTGTACCTTGAGTGTGTCCCTCGCAAACAAGCTGACCTTTACGGCTAGTTTCAGTCATTAATTAGGCACGCTGTTTCCTTGCTTACACATCTCTTCTATCCCTCAGATCAGGCATCGCTTCCAGCATCGCTTCCAGTGGTGTAGGGGGAGCCGGGACCACCCTCCCTTAGTGGAGGAGAAGGAGCTGAGAGACGTTCACGGAGTCTCAGAGCTGCGCATAGCATGGGGCAAATCACATCCAGGGAGATAATCTCTGGAAAGAATCGCTATGGTAATAAGGCTGCAAAATGTATGTTTTGAACAAGCAGCCCCAGGAATTGTTTATTTCCAGAAGAGCAGTGAGATTCAGGCAGGGAAAACAGTAACAAGAGCTGCTAAAGGACCAAGACCCGGTTTCTTGGACAGCCTGGTTTGAGGTTACAGAAGCTGGACAAACCTAAGGGTAGCTCAAGGCATGGCAGCACAGACTGCTCGGGAGACCACACGAAAGGGCAGCCAGTAGAACAAGGTGCCAAAATTATTTCTCGGCAGAAGCTTTCACCAGCAGCTCTGTGCCGACTGGACACAAGGAATGGCAGAGGGGAGCCTTGCTTTGGAGCCACATGTGCTCTGCAGCCCAAGGTAAACAGCAGTCACAGTTCGCTTTGTGTTAGGGAAGCTACGTTTTGCTCATTTGCCGGATCTCAATATTTGCATATCCATGGCAGGAAGTCTTCGTTGTAGCTGTGGATTTTGATCATGCCGCTGGGTGTATTTCAAGAAATTGGACCATGATGCCTTTCAAGATTTGCTTTAGTAACTGGTCTCCCTTGGGGGTAACACACTGAACTCCCATGGCTCACAGCCCTGTGGACTAATGACTGAATAGCCCTTCACGAGAGCTTTGAGTTGGCCATTTTTTTTCCAGGCCTAGGGCAAGCTGACAGAGATGCACCCAAGTCACACAAAAAAAATGCTTTTCCTGTGTTAACCCCAGGAAGAAAAACACCATAGGAGCTATCAGAGGATGACACACAGACCTTCTGCTGGAAAACCTGGCACTGCTGGGTGTATGATGCTGCCACTGTAAAGTAATAGAGCAAGCACACTGTCCATTTCCAGGGAGCTGTTTCAAATGCTGAGATACATATTTTAAAAATCATCAGAAGCATGGCTGGTCTGGCCACCCCTCCAGCTGCTTTGAGACCCCAGGCACATTTCCCCCTGCACACACATTCAAATCCACAGCCCTTCCTTTGCCTGTCCACCGCTGCATGTGCGAGTTTGTGCTTTGCTTTTGTCATAGATCTCGCAGCAATGGCTTTCTGCAGAGCCATGTTTTTTTCAGCGGAGTTTGTCTAGGCTCAGCTGCTGGATGTACTTTTCCAAGTTATTTGAATAAACCAGCAGGAAACAGATAGCTGCGACAGTGGTGTGTGCTAGCACCTAATCCCCTCGCGAGCAGGGATGCTTCCGTGTATCAGATGTTCAGAGGGAAAGGAAGGGAGGCACACTGAATATTACCTGTGGCAGCAGTTCTTCACCACCCCCATCTGCACAGAGCCGGCTCAAATCAGCACAAGATAGATCCTATGTAACCACCTGCTCCTCTGATGTTTTTTTTCTTTGCAAACAGCTTGAAAGCTCTGCTTGCCTTTCCTCATTAGCTGCCGTTCGGGTTGCCTGCCCTGTTCAGCCGGAT
>NW_009720640.1:3859-8957 GCF_000703405.1 Apaloderma vittatum
AGTTTGACTGCACAGCCCTAAACTAACAGCCAAAAGAAACACTTCCACGCTACAGACTATTGCGTCACAGAGACAGGGGTGAGGCTGAGGCACCAGGACTGTGCTCATGTGGTTTAGGTATTCATTATTTTCCCTTTTGCTTCTGTCTGGTGTCATGATGGCTTCTGTGGCATTAAAGGCTCATTCAGCTCTGCAGGAGTGATGCACAACAAGAAACCTCCCTGGCTGTCTGCATGTCACTGGCCTTCTGTCTCTCAAGGCACTTCATTCCTAGGGGAGAAGAGGAGAGAAAAGTGCATTTTCTCTCTCTAGCACCTGCGAGTACATACGCGCATGTGTTCCTCCGAGCCGAGTACAGATGAGTGCGGTTTTTTACGCACTCCCAATTCCCTATAGCCAGTTCCCTAGCTGGGAAACCTCCCTCCTCGCTGCATCCTGCAATGTGGCCGGAACTAAACACCCACGGGGCCATCCCCGAGTGCTGAGGAGCAGCTCCACACTTCTCCCCAGGCTTCACTCCTACAGGCTCACAAGATGGATCCCACTGAAATTAGCTGATAACAACAGAAACGTAATAAAAAAATAATCCAAGCAGTCTATGGACCATTCCTAATATATTATAGGGACATTCCATACTGCTCAGCATCAGTCCCTTGCTCAGGGGACTGACTCACCACCTCACATAAAACCCTTTACTGGATTGTGATGAGTTTTTCAATACATATGGGACCATACATCAAAAACACCGCAAAAAGCACCACAAATCCACAGCCAAGTCCTTCCTGCCCTGGCCAGAGCAAGAGAAGGCAATACCCCACACTGTCCCAGAGGTCATCCCCTGCTGCTCTGGGAGCTCCCTGATAGGCTTTGGTGCAGAAACAGCCAGTTCTTCCCCGCAGCGATGCCCCATCGACTGATAACTGAACCAGGAGCTTTGCCATGCTCCCAGGACCAGGGCTGGCAGGGCACTGCCATAAGCCACTCCAGCCAGCAGCAGAGGGAACAAAAATGGCCAGAAAAGGGTTTTCTAATCAGTTTTTCAGAGCAGGTAGTCTTGGGTGCACAGAGAGGCATCCACGCCATTTTTCAGAGAGGAGAAAGGTTGGGCACTGTTAACTTCTCTTATAACCTTCCCTAAATGAAACCAATCAAGATTCTGCAGCTCTAACAAGTTACCTTTCATCAGCACAGCCGGCCCACGTTTAAGGCAAAATTGAGGCTGGCTCGCTTTAAAGCATTTAATTTCCCAACTGGGAGAGGTTAACATTCAATTACTCAGCTGAGGAGTAACTCGTTCATTCAAGTTCCACTCCCCAGGGCCCCGGCATGTGTTTCTGCCCTTTCCCTCCCCATTCTTCACCATCTCCACCTGACACAGTGACGCTACCTCTGGGCCAGGAGTCAGCAATACTCGCTCAATCCCTCTTGCGAAGGCAGAAGTGCCCCAGGTGAGCTGTAACTCTCCGGTTCATTGCACGTCTCCAGCAACCATCCTTGGCACGGCCGGAGAAAAACTTCCAGCAAAACAAACAGCTCTGAAAAGAAAGGGTACAACAGAGAGCAGCCAAGCAGGGATTGAGGTTGCAATTCCCACCTGGCAAGGTGCAGGTCTCACAGCAGGTTCAGATCATCATGGGAAAGGGGGAGGAGATTGTAGAACCCCTTCAAAAACCAGACCACAGCACACTGCCACAAGAGGAAACAGCTTTCTGTGCACACTTGCATCAGGCAGGTTTGCTGTCTTCATTTAACCCAGTTTGCTGTGTCTACATAAACCTAGAGTGGCAGCACTAGAGTTAAAAAGATCAAAGAGTGAGGGTGGCAGCAGCACTTCTTGAAGGCTGAGCTATATAAAAGGTCCAGGAGATAATTGCCTGAAATTGCCGGGTTCCCAGAAAGCAGAGCACATCAGATGGTTTCACAGGGAGGGAAGCCACTAGGGAATGCAGCAAGACTTTCTGTGTTTTCCCTTATTACTTATTTCACCATCTAGTGGCAAAAAAAAAGCACTGAGAAGCCGTCCAGGAGCTGCAGCCAGCTCTGGGAAGAGACCTCCCATTGCACCAGCTTCTCCCTCAGCTCCGGACACAGAGAAGGATACTGGGCAGCATCCAGAGCCCCGCAAGTCCCCCTGCCCTAAATCATGGCCCTATATAAAGACTTGCAAAGGCAGCTGCAGAGGAGCAGCACAGGGTAAGGTGAACCCAGGTCTCCCAGCCATCAAACCCAGCTTTGCTAAAGGCAAGGGCTGAGCTAAGCCCCCAGGAAAGATGTCAGGGCAAGCAGGATCCTTCCAACTTGAGGCTCCTCCTTCCTCACCTCAGCCGAACCATTTGCCATCTGCAAATGGGTGGAGGAGGAAGAGTGTTGGGACACAAATACCTTCAAGGAAACATCTTTACTGTGGACTCAGCCAGGTGTTCCAAGCACCTGGGGTGCTGGGGAGAGCTTGTCTTCATCAGCTCCCTAGAGGTGCCTTCTCCCTGTGCTGCTCCTTTGCCATCAGGCTATGCAGAAGGAGAAATTCCCCCTCAGGCCAGGTCTGCTTCCCATACCCCAGCCACGATCTGCCCACTTGGACACAGAAGAAATGTTCACAGGTGGATCTGCTCTATGGGAGGGAAGGAGCAGGGACCTGCCTCTGCAGGGGGATTTCACAGAGAGGAGAGCTCACAGAGCCAGTGCAGCCCTCAGCACAGGCCAGGGGCTGCCCCGGAACTGGTGGATAGTGCAACACCTTCCTGGCCTGCATGATGATAACCAGGTGAGAGGAAAACAGACAGAAACATTCATCATCTGGCAGGCACAGGAAAGAGAGTTCTTCTCTCCAGAGCCAGGGTTTCCACCTGTGCCACACGGGGAAAGCCATGATCGTTACCGTGCTCATTCCCTCATTGCCTACAATACAATTATCCCTACGCAGTATTTTTTTGCCCAAGAGGCTCAAATTAAGTTTAAATACTGTCTTTTGATGCATTTGCTTATTCAGCACTGTCAGTTGCTTTTCAGCAATGCAAAATAGCTCTCTCTCCAGGAAACATTTATCCTTTCTGAGAATATTATACCAAGGGTGGTAATGTGTAATCAGGACAAAGCACTCAGAGAAGGCAGGCTGATACACTAGATGCTGAGATATGACACATTTCCACTTTTGCTATTTCAGCTCAGATTTTTCCTTTCCCCTGGAAACATCATAGGTAGCAAGGGAAAATCCTGCCATAGAAAATTCAAGAGCAAAATAATCTGTCTTGCCCTGAAACGTCACAGAAAACTAAACACGTACTAACAAGCATTAATCTCTCATGCTACAAAAGAAAACTCTCTCTTTTTTTCCCCCGAGAAGTCATTTTAACCCTGCAACACTAGAAAATTTTTCAGCCAGTTTTGTCTTTGCACTCAGATGAAGGGTACTGCGGGGCAGTGCTCTCATCAGCACACGATGCCATCGCCATCCTCACAAGGCTTGATGGGTTTAACACCCTCTGCGACTCTGAGAACGAGGAACAAGGAGAAATCTCTACTGCTTCATACACAATTCTGCTCTTCAGCCTGTCAGCACCAGTTAAATGCAAGGGCAGAAGGACTGAAAGGGAAAGCAAACTTTGTAAGAAGCGCTTGGAGCTCCCCTATAGACAGGGAGCATTGAACCCATCCTGAACTTTTCTTTCCACTTGTTGAGGCCAAGCCATTTGCTGGGTCACAACCGCAAAGAAGTGGAAATTGCCGTGTAGCATCCAAGCATTACCAGCGGTGTAATCCCAGTGCAATCAGACGCATCGAGAGGAAAACAGCGCAACAAGAATCTCAATACTTAACAGCACCCATTCAGTTCAGTCAGGCTAAAAATATCCCCCCAATCCTCAAGCAGGCAGCTCAGTACAGATTTCAACTGGCTTTAATTGACGGCCTCTCAAAACTGTTTTGGTGAGGAGACCCTCATCGCCACCCAGAAGGCAATGTGCATGGGACCAACCACCCACCAGACAGCCAGGAACCAGGCTCAGGTCCTACCAAGGAGGGTTTTAATTGTCTCCAAGCACTGAAGCATCTCACCAGACCAGGAAAGTCCTCCGGAGTGGAAGTCACTGAGGATAACCATAGATTCCTCACTGCAATCTCAATTTTCCTTAAGCAGGGCAAGAGACAAAAGCAGTAAAAAGCAATCGTGGCAACTTTAACAAGTATCTTAAGAAAAAATCTAAATTTTTAATGTTTCTGGGGAATTAAATGTCTGTATGAAACTAGAATGTCATTTTCTCATTAATATTTCACTATCAATTTGATTGTGGGAGCATGTGGGTTTTCCTAAAGCAATGTGTATTATTAAGCATTACCCGTATTTCAAGAACTCTTTATGGACTGTTAGGCACTCTGCGTCACTTCAGAAACAAAGATATTCATCCTTATTCCCAAATGGTTTGGAGCAAAAATCAGCCACAGAATTGTCATTTAATCAAAATTCATTCCTATCCCAGTCTTGACATGTATCCCAAGCCAACTAATTTATCTGGTAAGCACTCAGACATCAAAACCCTTCATAGGGACTCTGAGACAGCACATAAAATCCTTCCTGGACTCTATAAACCAAGTTTCCAAGAAGCCAAAAGAGAAGCTGTAGAGCAATGCACAGCTGTGCCATGTGCAGCAGATCCGTATTTCCCTCTCCCAGCCATCTGTTCCCAAATCCTGTTTTTCTCCTGGTGTCTCCATTCTGCAAGAGAACTAGAGAAGAGGGTCTTGTAACCGGTACAAAGCAAGTTCCAAAGAACTGGACACACCAACAGATACGTGGATCAGAAGGCACTGGTCTCACATGATCTTTTTGCTCTCCCGAGCCTTCTCCACTTATTTCAGCTCAGCAGAGTGTGGGCAGCACGGGCACGAGGTAACAAGCTATTTACAAAAAGAGGGAAATCTGAGGTAGGAGAGATGGGAGGCAAGAGCCCAAGGGCAAGGATGAGATCAGACGTGACACTGCAAGAGCTCACAGAGAAAAAACAAGCACTGCTGGAAAAGCTCCTCCTTCTCATGGAGGATTCTGCTACTTCCAAATAGGGTTCTGTTTTAATGTGACATCAACCGCCCCCCCCCCCCCCCC
>NW_009720640.1:8988-16929 GCF_000703405.1 Apaloderma vittatum
TTCTTCTGAAGAAGCGGTGGCCTGGCTCCAGGACCATCCATCTGGTGGAGCCACAGACCCAAGAATCTTGGCTCTGCTCTCCCCTGCCTGGCGGGCTGCCCCTGGCCCTGCAGCTGGGCTACCAACAGCAGCAGGAGGTGCTGGGTGCGGGCTACCAACCAAGAGATGCCGGCTGCAGGGGACCCACTTACCACTTTGCTCAACTTGCTTCTACAGAATTTCCTTCAGAGTCTTTCACCCCTTCCAGGCAAACCTCTGACTCACCAGCACCGCTGGGACTCTCTCCTGGTCCCCCACACCAGAACCACACAGCGCTGCCTGATGCAGTTTCTTGGGAGGCTGGAAATGCCTAAAAAGAAGTACTTGGAGAAGATTAAAAAGGCTGAAATTGGAGCTGCCTCACTGACCAGCAGCTCCTTACTGAATCTGTTCCCTTCTGCTATGCTGGATAGATGATTCCAACTTCTCAGTTATAACTTCCCACTCAGTTAACATGCTTGGCAAAGAACAAAAAAAGCTGAAGGGCATCCAAAAAACTTGGATCATATAGAGAGAAGAAGAGTTTTACTGCTACTGTCCTTACCATGGCTGTTTGTTCAAACATTTCAAGGTTTTCATGAAAAAATATATTTCCACTAAAACTGTCCACATGAAATCTGGAAATCACTCCAGGCAGCACAGCTGTAATAACGCAGGACAAAAAGCAAACCAGCTCCTAATAGGTCAAGAGAATCAACTACAAAACTACAGCAAATTAAGGATTCATTATGAGTCTTTACAAAGAAATACTTTACTAATAGAAAGGAAAAAGAGGGTGTTGTGGAAAGAGCTTTTAAAAGGGAACACTTGTGTGCAATTTTGCAGATAGCATCTTACTCAGAGGCAGTGGAGCAGATTGATCTCTAAAGACTCTTAAAAGGTTTTGCAGTGGAAAAAAAAAAAATAGTTGCAAGGCATACAGTCAGACCATTAACTGTGCAGCCCAGGCTGCCAGCTGCTCACTCAAATACTCCAGATGGCTCCTCCTCTAAAACATCATCATTTGATCTTGGTAATCAAATTATCTCCCACTCTTACAATCCTAAGCGAGGCAAGGCTTGTATGAAGAGATGATGTATTTTATTTGACTGAGATGGATTGCAAAAACAAAACAAATTAGCTTTCAAGGCACTCAGCCTCTTCTAGTTGTGTCGAAGCTACCCATCTCCAGCCCTTTAACACCTTTTTTTTTTTTCTGCTGTTGCCACCACACGCAGTTCAAAGCATCACCATCTATAAAGCTGCCCCGCATCCAGATTTTATACGGTATTTGCACAGTGAACACCTCAACATACAGCAGGTATCTAAATCCACAACTTCCCACCAGTGAAAAGTAGGACCTGTCAATGGAGAGCAGCACCGGGAGACTCTGTAGCCTGAAGCCTTTAGCCTGGATTAATGACACAAAACATGTAATCCGTTTGTCTCGCCAGAGTCACCCAAGACACCGTCTGCACATTTTTAAGGCCTTTAATACAGCCTTTAGGACATAGGGTGCCAGAAACAAGATATTTTTCTTCACTTTTCACTCGATTAGAGCCAACATGCGTGGTTCCTCTGAGGCCAGGCTCATCTCTGGATGCTGAGTTCAATCATTTGAACAGAAAGTGGTCATGACCAGCAAGTTCCCCCATCTCACTGCTGGTGGCTGTCAAGTGCTGTCTGGGTGACGCCAGCTATCAGCAGGATGCTACTGGGGGCAGGAGAAATTGTCTTTTTTTAATTTTTTTTTTTATTATTATGGGCATTTCCTACATAACTTTCTGCAAACGCTTCAAGGAGGAAATTAAAACCCAACCAGTGCATTGTTGGTCTCCAACATCTCCGAAAGAAACAGGAACACTAGAAATTTCCCAGTATTTTAAGAAAATGTTGAACTTTGACAGTTTAAAAAGGCCAGCTGAAACACTCAAAAGTCACATCTTCCAAAACTATGCAACTCCTACTAGCATGAACAGAGTATTTTAAATCCTGACATTATTTAAAGTAGCATACTATGGAAAATTTAATACTAATCTTGTTCCTCATGCCTAGCTGCAAGAGATGATGAAAGTCTGTTACAGCTAATCAGAGGAAACAATTCATTCCTGCAGCAAGTGGTTTGCATCTGAAGCCTAAACCCCAGTCTGATCATTGCCTAGTGGGATTATCACCCCCTGGAGTTTAGCACCGCCCGCTCAACTTTAATCTTCATTACAGAGCTGTACTTTCATTTCACAAACTAGAAGTACACAAAGAACAAAACAGCCTGCTAAAGGCCTTGAATTAGGAAGAAGAATCAGAGCTGGGACTAAAAGACTATGGAGAAAGTAAGCAAGAATTGTCACAGAAAGGAAGAGCTTTTAAAAACTAGAACTCTATGACTTGGAGAAAAAAGGCTGCCATTTATGAAAAAAACTCCTGAAGAGCAGTAAGAAGAGTAGGAACAGGAAAAAGAACCAGGAGTCACCAAATGAAATAAGGTGGTGTGGTTCCAAACAAACAAAGGGAAGTGCTTTTTCACCCAGCACATAATTGTATTGTAGAATTATTAGACACAGGATGTTGCAGAGGCCAGAAATACAAATAGACTTAGATTTTTTTTAAAAAAAAAAGCAACAAAAAACCCCACGTTCTGTTGTGAATTTGCCTAATCTATCAAGGGCTGCTAAATGCCATGTTGCAGATGCTGTTTCCTTTTCGCAAGCCCTTCCAACTCTGGTTGGCGAGGCCATACGTGCAGCAGGTCCCTGTTCCGTTCCATGCAGGGAGAGATGGTGCCACATCACGGCATGGGACAGCCACACTTGTGACGAGAGCGGGCAATTCCTTAGCTTGTTTTCAGGTCACTGGATCACTTCCAGTAACAGGGAGCAACCCAACTCAAAGACAACCTTTAGGCAGTTTGATCAGCCCCCTGCACTGGCAGCAGCAGAGACTGGATGGTCAGAGGTACTGAGATTATTGCACGAGTGATACTAGGAGAACCCGTTCATTTTTTAAAGCAATCAGCCACAGCAAGGACATCAGTACCCACCTCGTCATCATGGCATCCAAACTCCTGAGGCCCTTCTATTCTGACTTCAAAGGACACCAGCTTTTTTTTCGCTTGTAGGGCATGATCTAAGCATGACCTTCTTGAAATAGTGTCTATCATATTGAGCTTTACAGAGTTGAAAAATATCATTTTAGAGCTGTGTCATGTCAGCTTGGCAATACTGTCTTTTATTAAACCAGAAGTTTAAATGCTGGTGTCTGTCTTTCAGGCACCAGAATTCCATACCTACTTTAATTTTGTTTAAATGCATTTTGCACTAAAATCCAAGATCTGTTTTCCTTTTCAGAGAGAAAGGGGTTTGGATTTTTTATTCTTTTTTACTATATGCCCTACTGTACTATAAAAAAAAAGAAAGTAAAATATTTTACCAATATTTGCTTTATAAAAGGTGTCCAATCTATATTAAAGTAGATTCTGCAACTTTTGAAGTTTCCTATAATTGCTTTACATGAAAATTATACTTTACCTGAGATCTTTTGAAGAGTGATGAGCATATAGTGAGAAAGCAGTCCTTGATTATTTTGGGCACTGCAAAAGTATGACTTACATCCAAGTTAATCTTACACTAGAAATACTAGAAAACTTTCAAAAGACTCAGTGGCAGCTTATTTACAAATATACTATTTATAATGAATGCATTGATACAGAATGACTCTTATAAAAAAGCAAGGCAATCTTTTATATAGACATAACAATCAACATTACAATAATTCAGATTAAAAGTACATTTTTGTAGACTGTTTCCACTCTTGTTTAACTTTTAACCACAAAATTAGTGTGGTCTGGTATTTTTCCACAGCAAAAGTCCTGTGCAGTCCTGGTTTAAGACCTAAACATCAGAATAATAAACATAATTTTCTGTTCTTTGCTATCATAAAACCAAAAACCATTTGTAGATACTATCATGACTTGATTGTAATTGTCTTTACTGTGCCTTGAAGTTTGTATTGTGCAAATTACTGCCAACTGCACATTTCTAATTTCTAATTAGAAGCTATTCTGGCATGATGATTTGATACAACCGAGCTGTGATATTGACTACATGAAAATTCTTGGTTGCATCCTGATATGGGTTTGTACTAATTCAGAAATTTAATTTATTTGGGCATTTAAAAGAAAGAAGGGGAAAAAAATAACCTCTCCAACTTTTCTAATTGTTAAATAAAGGGCATTTTTCAAACTCCCAGGATTAAAGATGATACTTGAATTCCAGGTGACACAATGGGTTTAAGCACTAACCAGCTAGACAGTTTGAGTATTAATTTACTAAATCATGTACATGAGCAAACACGACCTCCAAGAAGTCTGAACATGCACTTTCTCACAGAACATTTAGCAAAGGATGGACAAAACTGCAGCTAAAACCTAAATCCAAGAGTGGCACTGAAGCAAATATTCTACAACCCATATTTCTTTCTAAAAACAGTGTCTTGATTTAAAAGTTTCCAATGGCATCTGGCAAATGGAAAAGTGCCAATTACACAACTGTGTGACCCAACTTTACAAGCAGCTTTTCCACTGCATTTATACTTTACAACTTTGGTGACAGACTTAAATACAGGACAGTCAGAGACAGAGCTTTAATGGGATTTGTAGTAAAAGAAAACACTTTTGCAAAGAATTACCAAACAACCTTCTATTTAAATGCAACATGTGACCAGAATGAGTCACAACCGCAATTATTTCTTCTTTTTTTTTTATTCTAACAAATCCCTAATCTGCTTTACACCTTACCAGTCTTCCATAATACTATACAGTCTATAGTACAGTAATTTAGCTTGTTAAATCAAGGCATGTGTCAGGATAGTGTCTTTACAGAGCATATGTATATGTACATATTCTTATGTACACAGGCACAGCCACAAAGATTGTCACTCTTCTCAAAAACTCTTCTAAATTATTCCCCCCGGTGTGGCAAGGGGGATAAATACTTAATACTAGTATCTGTGAATCACATATTTCTTCATCTTGCTTTCAAAGATGCCATAAAGAATTAATTTCTCCACCTTGTCTACGTTTTCATACAGATACACATATACATACATATGTATACATACACTTGTCAGGATGAAGTTCTTTCCATTCATACTTTAATTGCTTAGACCAAACAAAACCCTTAAGCCGGCATGTGTGTCCAACTGGAGTATCATCAGGCATTAAATACAATTTAGAAACTGCACCAATTAACAATCCAGCATCCTGGGAAATGCAAAAGTCTGTTACGTCCGGATGTAAGGCTGTTTTGAATGATCAAAACAGCTGGATTTGTAAGGATCTGGGTATATATTTGGATATAAACACATATATGTACTTACATGGGTTTATATGCATCTATTCCAAATCCATGCCACGCTTGTAATACTTAAAATATCAGATAATTTTCGAGAACTTTTCAACTTGTTCTGAGTTGGTTTCTCCTGTGCCAGAACTTCTCTCACACTGCTTTTACTCAAATCTCTCTTAAGACACTGAGAAAATAGGTGTTCCCCTCAGAACGTATAAAATTAAACTCCTAAAACAGGAATCAAGATTATCTGGCATTGCAACAACCATACTAGTACAAAGATAGTTTGAAAAAATATCCTGTTTTTAATATAGTAATGAATTAAAACATAGCTTTATTTATTCCTATAAGTGTAATGAAAAGAATAGTTTGTTTCTAAGCGAGTGTAACGAGCGCTATTTTGGTAGCCAACCTCTCCACAAGGATTTATGTGAGAGGGGGTCAGCTCCAATCATACAGTCATTAACCATGTACCTTAACAAGGTGAATAATCAACATATTTACAAACCAAACAAATTCAATCCCATCAACTCTCATAAAAATGGGACTGAGGAGCAGACGGGGAATGAGACCAAGATGCTTGAAAACACAAGGGGTCGCCACTTTTGTTTTAAGGAACCTTATTAATCAAACCTGTTTCCCCTGGTGACCTGAGGGCACAAATACGGATTTAGCAGTATATTCAGAAGTTAGATTACAGTCTTGATACTAAGTATTTCAGCATCTTCATATTTTAACACCTTAATGCTGAGAAAGATTAACTTCAGGCAGAATTGTAAGGAAGTAGCCTTTTATAAACTAAAGTCTAAACTGAAAAGCTACAGTAGATGGGGAAAAGAAAAGGGGGGGGGACAGAGAGACAGAGTGTGTGAGAAAGAACAGAACATTACTTAGTAAAATCCAGTGACATCTACAATAGTTTTACAGCATGTTTAAGCCCTCTAAGGTTTTATATCTCCACCTGCCTTCCATTTAAACTTACTCCTTGTTAATGAAAAGACATACGACAAACCAGAGTGTAAGTAGATCAAGGCAATCCATCTAAGGCCTGAAAGCCAGAAATAATATTCCCCAAACTTCTACATGCAAAATAGATTTCCCATGGCATCGGTTGATTTGATTTTGTTCCGATTTGATTTTGTTCCAAAGGTACAGTCCTCTAAGTGACACTATCCCAGCAGCAGTTCCAATGAGTATAAAATGGACAGCTCTTGCGTGACCGTGGAATGCAACCGCTTCGTGTTCCTACTCTCCTGAAAAAGGGCAACCGGCCCTACAAGTGCAGCAACAGTGGAAATCTCCCTGAAGCATCCTCTGCCTTTTAAAACCACCAAGGAAGTCATGATGAAACTGAATGTCCGCTACTTACAGTGTTTCTCTTGAGCTACCAACCTCTATGCACAAATGAAAAAGGTGCCTCTTTTTTAATAGATCAGTTTAATACTGAAACAGATAGGATGAAGTTAAAAAAGAATAATCAAGATACTGAACTGAATATTTTGAAGCAAGTGCCCCGGCTGTGGGGAAAAGTGCATTTAGTTCAGCAGCAAAACAGCACAGTGTGAAGATATTGTGCTTGGACACAGAAATTCCATAATGGAAGGAGGTACAAGGCAAGTCAAGATATAAAACCATAGTACATTGTTAACCAACCTTAAAACTTACATATATTGCAGTGTTTAAAAGTAAGACACATTCATTTATTGTACAAGGACTATAAGGAATCCTTAAAATTGCCTGTTGTAGTTTATGACTCAACATTGTAATAAAAAATGTACATACACATTATGTCCTTGCCACTTAACTGTACTGTTAGACCTCATGGGCTTGTTACTTCACAAAATGAAAACCGCTCTCCACTGAGTCTACTCAACGTTTTTACCAATCTGAAAAGGTTTACTTGTGCTAGAAAAGACCAACCGCAAAAGGCTCAGTTCAGATATGTTATGCCTGCAACTGATAACTCAGGGAAGCAAGACTTAAAGGAATTCAAGGTTTTTTACTTTTGTTTTGACTGCATCCTTCTCACCTGCCAGTTGTTCTAATGAGCATATGTTTTTAGTATACAAACCGGTTGATAAAAATTCATCAGCAGAGGCATATAAATTCTAGATATGATTGATTAAAACAGAGCAAATCAGAATAAAACAAAATCCAGTGATTTACTCTGACTGTAAACAATATAAAAACACCATTTGCTTCAAATCTCAAAATAAGTTAAAAGAAAATCCCAACCTCAGGACACATGACCCTTTCAGGTTTTGACAAAAAAAAAAAAAAAAAAAAAAAAAAAAAGAGGGAAGAAAACAGAAAAGTTCATTATATAAAGGTTATACATTTCTCTTAACTGAAAGTAAATCTAAGCAAAACTATTTTTGTCCCTTAAATTTAAACTTTGAGTTCATTGGCAATTGCTTTAAATCAACTGGCATTTCCAGATTATTCAGACAACTTCCATGAAATTCAGCAAAGAAAACTTAGACAAGCATTTTTACAGAATAAAAAAAATCTAAATGGCTATGATTCCTCTATTAGCAGAAACACATAATGCAGTCTTAAATTTGCCTTTTTATATTATTTA
>NW_009720641.1:0-1771 GCF_000703405.1 Apaloderma vittatum
AAATAAATATAAATAATAAATACAAATAATGTTCTTCAATGAGGAAAATTATAGTGAAGAGTGGAGCAGGGGAAAGGAGTGTAATGAGAGAACTACCATATCTGATCTGAAAGCAAAGCAAGCATGAAACAAAGAAAACAAATTAAACTAGGTTTTGCTGATTTTTTTTTAAAACATAATAATTTTTATTCTTAAGAAAGCAACAAGGAGTTACAGAGTTTTGTAAAATAACAAACACTCTTCAGATAAACTTCACCTTATCTGTGCTAACTCAGTTTTGGGAGTTGGAAGTCTGGCAAGTAATTTCTTCCTCCAGCCTGGCTTACAGTACATGTCAGTAGGATACCTACCCTTTTACCCCTTAAGAATTTTCATCTGTCCCATGTTACACTGATTGGCAGTTTCCAGCCCCTTCCTCAAGGAGAAGAAATAATTCAGAAAGTCTATTGTTGGCAACAAATGATGGTGTACAGGCACATTAGGATTTGTTTCTCTTCATGGTTTTATCGTGGTGCCTCAGCCCACGTCTCAGCAATCTGCTGGCTGAATAAGGTATTCACAAGTGTTTCACATCCCAGGACAGAGTCTGCGCCACAGAGTGAGGTCCACTGTATAAATTGCAATTCAAAACAGAGTCTACATTTAACTGAGTTCACCCAGCTCATCCAAATGTCTGTCAGTAGAAACCAGATAAAACAAGCTCTCAGTTCTCCTTATGTCTCTGCTTTCCTAAACAACTCCTATCCTCCTAGTGTCTGTTGAGTTGAACTGTTTCCTCCTAAACCATTTGCAGCTGCATCACCTCTTCCACATCCCACTTCCCCTCATTCCTGTGCCCTTTCACCATTCTCCACTTGCCTCTCCTCATGACACCTACAATCAAGCAGGTCTCCTCTATCCAAACCCATTACCTTTCCTATTTCTCATCTTTCTGCTCTCCTGTCCCAATTCTTTTTGTCCTGCTCTGACCTCTTTGATTTCCATGATGACATCATTTCAGTTCCTGTTCTTCCAATGAGAGGAGATGCTGCAAAACACATCAGCCCAGAATACGTGGGCTATTGCTCTTGCCCTTCACAAGACTTGTGGGCAGCACAACCAAGATTAGAACCATAAAGGTCCGGAGTGTGGGACCTGGACTGAGAGCAACCTTCATCCTCTGCTGGACTTGGGTGCCCGTTTCTAGTTCAGAACCCACCACAGCAGAAGAACTGTTTTGAAAAACATAAAATGCCTGTTTTCTTCTAATCAAATCCCTCAAGCTAAAATTTAGGAAGCATTTTAAGTTTTCATTTGACAGCTTATGAGCTTAAACTAGGGGCCTAAAGACTTGCTGAACCCAAACTGAAGTCTCTCGCCTTTGAAATAAGCCAGTGTTATGCTCACCAAGATAAGCAGGGCAAGCAAATTCACTTCCTTGCAGCTCCCCAGAGCTTCTGCTGACTCTGCTAATGGGCAGGACCATCGACATTGACCTGGCATACATCTTCTGATTAATTAAGCCACATGTGACAATAGCCCACAGCTCTCTACTAGTGCTAAGTGTGAGATAAAATAATAAGTAGCTATCAGCTGGCATTTTTCAGGTGCGCACACACTGGCCTAAGGGTGTTCTTCACTCACCTGTACAGCTCTCCCTTTTCCAGGCTCAGGTTAACCAGTCTAGTCTGAAGATGACCGTGGACTTTCAGCTTTCACCGTATACGGTTAAATAAATCTACAGTTTACGGAAGTATACCTATATATTCCCAGGGATGAATTTATCTCTTTC
>NW_009720641.1:1802-11228 GCF_000703405.1 Apaloderma vittatum
GAGTTAACAGCCTGTGTCTCTCCAGTGTACCCTAAAGCAGTGCCAGCAGGAAAATGATGTGGTCTCCTAGACATTGTATGTACAACCTGGCTGATCCCAAGAGGTTGCAATGTTCCTATCTCCTGAACCACCACACCTGCAAAGGTTGCATCCTCCCTGTAGTCTGACTCTGGCACCTCTTGCACAGGGAAGAAACAGGATTAGCGCTAATAAGGCTGGAACTGGAGCCATGTGATCTCCAGGAGCAAGGAGATACAAGGACAACATCCTCTGTCATCAAAGAGAAGGAGGCCAGAAACGGCACAGCAGCAGTGCCAGTGACACTGGCACTAAAGGTACAATGAGCCCAATTCATACCTAATGTGAGCCACAACTTCGGAGCAGCTACACCCATTTACAACAGCTAAGTGGCTGATCAGGTGAGAGAGGGTTCACAGGCTGAACTGTTCTTGGTCTCTTATATCAGCTTTGGACACTGACTTACTCTGAGATCCCATTGTTTAAGCATCTTTTTTTTTCCCCTTCGCCCATATTATCCATGATTTTGAGTGGCTTCATTTTTAAATACTGAGCACAAATACTGGTACCCAGTTTTCGGACATGCATTTGCAGCTACCATGGTCTCCATCTACAGCTGGGTGCTCAGCATCTTTCAAAACTGGGTAAGTGATATGCAAAGGATGAGGCCCTGATGTAGAGACGAGTCCTGGAAGTCTATCTCTATGTTCTCACCCTGTCAACTTCTCTGTGTAAAACAGACTGATAATATTGGGCAACTTATGTTATATGGGGTGTTGTGAGGACAGGTGAATTTTTGTAAGCAACTTTAAAGGACAGCTAGTTTATTTTGCTCAGTGGCTTAGGCCACAGGATGAAGGAGGCTCTAGCTTTACCTGCTTCTGGCCCAGCTTAAGTTCCCTGTCTTCTTTTGCTTCGGTTTCCTTTGCATAAAACTGGGATGCTGTTTGTTATGTTTTTCTCAAGACTCCTGCACAGACAGTTTTATACTCATGTGTAAAGCATTATGAGACTTCACAGAATGGGTGTTTAGGGACAGAAAACAGAAGCACATTAAAAAATAAGTCTGTAACTGCTGCTGCTTCTGCTCCTGGGATTCCACTGTTCCCACAGCTCAGATGATGTGCTGCTGAGGGAGTGTGTCTGGAGAAGGAAAACATCCTCATATGGTTAAAAATCTCACAAGCACCCCTTAAGTTGCAAGCGTAGACAAGGATGAGCTGCACTCGGCGTGGTTTCGATCACCATGCAATTCATGACTTCAGTAAGCAAGTGCTCAGCTCAGGTTCGTTGGCCACCTTTATCAGCAAGAGAGGGCTCCTTCTTGCACAGCCGCCTCACCCCAGATCTGCACCGAGACCAAGGATGGCAAGTGTGATATGCGTCCATCCTCCAGGGACAGTTTTCACCTGTGAGGTGAGCAGAGGTCCAAGCCAGCACTTGTCCCAGCTCCCTGCGATATCCTCCTGCCCGAGATGGTGAGATGAAAGCCAGACTCCATGTCCTGAGCTCACACTTCTGGCTATGAGCTTAAAAAAGAAAGGGGCGTGAGTTGGCACTGCTGTGGCTGTGCAGTGGCTGCTGAATCAGTTCAGGGCCACTTCAGCGGAATCCCACCCACCCACCACCGCCACAAGACAGACATTGTTGGTAACGCTTTGCCTCATCTGTTGCCTCATAAAGCATGTTCTGTTTTTAAATTATTGTATTTATTAAAAAAACTAACAAATCCTAATCACTCTTCTGTTCTGTAAAAAAAGAAAAAAATCTTATACTCTAGTCCATTTAACTGAAGCAAACATCATCGGTACCATTACTGAATGGGTTGCTGAATGCCTTTTCTTTTACAGAAGAGAATATTTCTTTGGCGTATTGTTTACAGTTGCTTGCAATTGCAATATGCAATTTACAACTGCAAAAGGCATTGTAAAAATAACTTCAAATATTCTTTGAGAGCTATAATGAATCGGGGTCCTAAATGATGGTTTTGTGGCTGGGCAGTGAATTCCTGAGTCCTCCCTGGATTTCTAATTAAATCACTTAATTTGGGGGAGTCCTTTTCTTTTGCCCACGTCTCAGAACAGATTAGCAGTCGCTAGGTCTGCCAGGCAGGAGATCATCTACCTGTACTCTTAGAACTTGGCTTCCGGTCCAAAACTAAGGTGTTTCAGACCTAGCAGAGGTAGGTACATTAACTGTTCTTGCTTCTCTCAGGATCATGGCAGAGGAGTGGCAGCCTACCTTCAAGGTTGTGAAGAAGCTGTTTTCAAACAAGATCCTTATTGCTTTCTTCAGGATGTTGTATTGAGCAAGGGACAGAAACATAAGCAGAAAGCACACGATATCAGTGAGCAGTGGATGAAGTTTTAACAATGAAATTAATGCAGGGGAAAAAGAAATATGTAGGATGTTTCAAATGCAGCTGGGGACAAGGCAGATCTGTACGTGTTGGAGTGTGGGAAGAAACATCCTGAATTCCCAGTTCTTCCTTTCAAGGGCCCTGAAAGGTGCATGGTGGAGGAAAAGCAGGTTGTTCAGACTCTGCGCTTGAAAGTCGAAACCAAAGTCTTTTGAGTCTGCTCTCGAGATTCAGACATGCCTGTCAGCAGCACGGGGTCCGTCTTGCGCTCCACTTGGTAGAAGGGGCAATTCTTCAGGTGTTCTGACATGCACGCCACGTCATTGAGCTGCCATTTGTTAACTCTGGAGAACAGGCTGCTGAACTGCCAGATCTAATACAGGAAAGGGGAAAGAAATTGGGGAGAGAAAATGGGGATGTTGGTAAAAATAGAAGAGGTTTTTTTAAAAATCTCTATATATGCTTATAGTGCCTTACTCATACTGGATAAGCTAGTGAACATCTGATTGGGCTGACATTACAAATTAAAATGGGGACTGTATTGTTATGTACCTCATACCTGCTTGTTCTGCTGCTTTAGTCATCACCTACCATTTTTAATGGGAAAGTATCCCTCTACAGTTCTTGGTGCCAATTCAGTGCAGGGCATGAGGAAATCCAAGACACCTGACCACCACACCTCTACACAAATCTCCATCACATGTACAGTGTGATCTAAGATCTTTATAAAGCAAAGTGACTACATCATGCTGGTGTGGTATATATCTCCAAGAAATCTGATTTCATAAAGACCTTCCAAAGCATCTATCAGCAACTTCAAAGTAATTAACATTTCAACACTGTTGTTACTCACCCCACCCCAGAACAAGCCTGGGAAATCTAAGGTTAAAGTTATTCCTAGAGGACATACAAACTTGTGAAAAACAGAGATGTGCAGTTAAAATTTTCTAATTCTATCTGCGGTGATACCATGGACCATTGATATACTAGCATGTAGTGATAAGACTGTGATTAAGTCACTTTAATATTTGCTGTCTACCATTAAAACAAATGAATTTTTAAAGTCATAGTAGATTTTTTCTCCCTAAAAATGTTTCTTTCTGTGGATGAACAGTATGTGGGCGTGCTACAGTTAAGATTACCTGACTGTGTCCTAGTCCTAAGTAATCATAGCTGTTATACACAGTAGTCAAGAAATTTAGACTGATTACAAACAGGATGTTTTCAAGCAGATCCTGTGCATTGGAAACAAGTTTCCTGTGTGGTCAGTACAGAGAGGTAACATGAAAAGGGTTAGACAGCCCCTAAATTCAATGCTGATGGTTTGAAATTGTGTTACAGTAACTGAAGTTAATTGCTATATGATTGCTCAGTTGGAATTTCTTCCTTTTTACCTAAGGAAGCCACATAAATTCAGTGGCTAATTCCTGTTTTGGATTGGGCTAATTCAACTTAGAGTCACCAAACTTTGCTACATGGATTCTGAATTCACCACACTTTGTGTTTAGTCTTAATAAAGAATACTTTTTTTTTAATAAATAGTCACAAGCTTCTAAGCTTCCATTTTATAAGTATCAGTAGGTGGATTATTCAGGTGTCTGCTTGAAAGCCAAGTCCTTAGATAATTTCTGAGAGTCTTCCCTGCATCTCTAAATTATTTGTTCCTACATCTCTATCTTGTCTGCTCAGTCATGTTGGTAATGACCAAGGGGTGGACATTTTCCAGCACAAACAGTGGGAGACCAGCTTTGCACAAGTAGGCTTCTCATCTGCATGTTGTTCCGTGCTTCCCATGCACCTGCTGCTCTGGTTCTCACAACCCAACAAATCAGACACTTGTGGCAATCCTGTGAATCATGAAAGCCCTCAGGGGGTGATGTGAACTCCCGAGTGCCTTTCACAGCCACATCTTCTTATTCTTCACCTTTTTGACATTCTAAAGCATGTTTTCATTTTGACATGCCCTAGATCGGCTTGTAAAGAACAAGAACAAAAAAAAAGTATGAACCTCAAGTTGTTAAAAAATCTATGTGTAACCCTTAAATATCTGGAATTCTCAGTTCCTGATGCCTAAAAACAGTGCGCGTGGAAACTGGTTACCCACAACAAGCTTGGGTACTTTCAGCCAGTCAGATGTCCATTTACACTTTCCTACCTTTGCTATATGTACTGCATTTTACAGCCTTGACCCCTGACAACTGTTGTACAAATTCACAACCTTGTGAACTTTCCCCACATCTGCAAGCCTATATGCAGCATACCTTGCTACGCCTGTGTTTTATCTGGAGAAACCCTATGGCTGTCTTTTTTCCCAGTGTCTCAGTCACTTGCCTTTTTGCGAGCTTTCCATGAAGTACCGCCATGGGAATACGTTTTTTTCTTCCAGACCAGCAGGACCATTCCCCTCTCTTGAAGAAGAGTGGCACAGATGTCCCTCATCAGCACTGATACTTGCGATAGCTGAGATAAACTGAAGCTATCCAGGAACCCCGCAATGTACTTGAGCAATTCTACTGGGAGGCTGCTCAGGAAGTCCTTATTTCTCCCTCCATTAGCCACTGTGGACTTGCAGTTCCCTGATTCAGCAAGGAGGGTGTCCACCTCTGGCTTAATAGCAAATGTCTTGAGAGGCTTGCTGTATATAACCTTGGCCTTGAGTCCAGCAGGGCGGAAGTGATTTTGAACAAAAGTACATCCCAAGTAGGCCAGTGGGCAGCGATGCTGGAACCATCCATCCAGACAGGACTGGATATCAGCATGCACATTCTTGAAGTGAGATGGGAACTCATCCCTCCTGAAGAAATGACTGCAAGTGAATGTGAAAGCTGAACTGCTTTTATTGTGTCTTCTGGTTACACATTCAGTGTAGAGCTCCATGTGGAGTTCTGGCGGACTTTTTTCATCCAGAACATCTGCAAGAACAGTATTGGAGGAGAAGGGCTCTAGAGGAAAGCTATATGTCTGTGTTGCAAAATCCACAAAGAGTCCATCAATACCCCTTGCTTCGGAGATCTCATGGCCTTTTAGCTCTTTTTCCAATGCACACAGCAGTGTAGCTTTAACTATATTTGCCTTAGGTAGTTCTTCTAGGCTCATTCCCAATTCTGAGGTATCCACTGACTTGTCTGATGTTGGGATCCTGTGGCCCAGTGCATCTCCTAGTCGTGCTCTTTTGCCACAGTAACTAACTGGCACTTTGAAGGTGTAGACAGTCTTCACCTCTTGAGCTTCCAAGTTCCCATAGACAAAGTCTTTTTCCTTGGGAGTGCAAGCAGCTAGCTGGCCAAAGCGGATGAGCATTCCTCCATGATGTACCAGATACATGTTGTAATCACCTACACCAACTTCCTTCTTCAGCCTCTCCAGGACCCCTTCTTGCCAGGGAGCCAGTCCTGTCATTTCTCTACTCGGTGTTACTTGTTCAGGCTTTTGGTTCTTCACCTCTGCCTCACCATTGGGTACTTCCTTTGCCTTCTCTGTGGAGCTGGCAGCGTCAGAGACTGATGCTGTTTTCTTGGAAGCTTCCTCTGTTTTCTGTCCTGTGCTGGCTGCTGAGCCCGTTACCTTGCAAGCCAGAAGCTCTTTGCTGAAAATGTTTTCCCAGGTTTTGTAACTCCCCAGATCCATTCCCTCTTTGTCCTTTGCCAAATCTTCACGCTCACGTTGGCTGAGCTCGGTCAACTGGTCGTTGCCCTCTTGGGAACCACAGGCTACTCCTCCCACAGCACCTTCTTCCCCACCTACAGCTTCGTCCGTTAGCTCTTCCACTTCATCCTTTTTCTTCCACTCTGGAAAGAAGTCAGCTGTTTTCAAAGTCCTGAAGAGTATCTTCTGGTCTCTGAACGCCAAGGCTGTGTCCAGACACTCTTCATTGAAGGTCTCCTTCATGATGTTCTGGTGGAGGGTTGTGTCTGAATCCACGTTTGGCCAGCGATTCCACTCCATCGAGCAGCAGACAACACTGGCTGGACAGACCTGGAGGTGCTTCGCCAGCTTAAAGCGGGCCATGGAGAAAGGGCAGCCATAGGCTGCGTTGAGGCAGGAGACCTGCTCTAAGGGACAGAGCAACTGGTGTTCCTCCTCCTTGCACATGTGGAAGGTGGCCCCACAGTGAAAGCGGCAGCTGATCACCATGCAGGAGACAGAGAGCTCAACTGGTGCGTGGCAGTGCCGGCTGAAACATCTCTCACAGTGCCTGTGCTGCCCAGGAGGAGCTTTCTGAGCCTGGTGCTGTGTGTAGCAAAGACAAGAAGACAAGAGTTATTGCTCAAAGGAGCAATTAGGTGCTCATGTGCACTTCTAGCAGGAATAAGGCTGTGGACAAATGACCATCAGCTCCACACAGTCAGGTATCAGCACTGATCCCTGCGGTACAGCATGGCCTGACAGAAGCACGATATAGATAAGGTCCTTACTCATCAGCCCAGTGGAGAAAGCCAGGGTTTGGGAGTGAGCTGTTTTCTGTCCCATATTTACACTGGTCTATCTACACCAAGCTGCTGAAATCAAGACTGCCAGGAGCACAGTGAAGAAGCTTCCCACTTCCTCAAGGCTGTTTGAGAATGAAAGATGACATTTCTTTTTCCTCTCTAGAAAAATCTACTGGATTTGGCCAACATATCTTGTCACGTTGTGCAGATGAACCACCCCTTGCTCTACGCTGGTAAGGCTGAAAGTGAGGATTGTCTTCATGACCATGTGGAAAACAGCTTGGGTAAAGGCTTTACTTTGCTTTCCTGTTTTATCTTACACTACTAGATGATGTCCGCATCTTATGGAACAGAGTCTGCAGGCTTTTCCTCAGGCAGGTTATTTGCTATGTC
This sequence comes from Apaloderma vittatum, assembly GCF_000703405.1. Classification (NCBI taxonomy): domain Eukaryota; kingdom Metazoa; phylum Chordata; class Aves; order Trogoniformes; family Trogonidae; genus Apaloderma; species Apaloderma vittatum. The sequence continues at coordinate 9,003 of NW_009720641.1, forward strand.
AACTTTCAGGTGACAAAACCTAAAATAAAGTGATGCCTTAGTCTGCATTTTGGAGAGAAGCTCCAGAGTGCAGTGGAGGCTTGTTGCCAGGTTATATTCACCCAGTTAAATCCATTTTCTTTCATTTTTTTTTCACAAATTGTCTTTCACATTTTTTCCACTTGTGGTCACCAGTGAACACTGAGTAGACAGGACAAAGGAGAAGAGGGTTTACCTCATGCTCCTCTCAGCACCACAGTGTGCAGTTTGGGCAGAAGGGAAGTCACATAGATCTAACCTCAACAGAGGTTTTCCCTTCCTGTGATGGTGCAGGAGAGAAGTCAGCCTGAGCATGCCTTTTACAGGGTGTCTCTTTGGGAAAGAATCCATTTTTCTTCCTTTGAGATTTGTTTTAGAACACGATCCTACAAAAAAAATGGTCACCGCTGCTCTACTTCTTCAGTTCACGCTACATATTCCTGACAAGCCAGTGTCAAACACTACCCGGAATCGAATAGGTGATCCTGAGCTGATCATATTTTAAGTTCAGTTTATGAAGGTGTTAATGACACCACAAGAGGTCAGAAAATAGGACAGACAACAAGTGACAAACAATACCAGTCTCTGTTTCATAAATTCAGCTGCCACCAGGCAGCTCCATGAATTTAGCATTTTACAACCAACAGACTGGATTAAAAGAACAAGTTGAGGTTGCCAAACCAAATGTTTTGAGATTTCAACCAGCTTTATTATATAAACAGGTTAAATGTTTTCTTAAGGTAGACTGCAATTCTGTTTCCACACTTCCACAATAATGTGGTTTCAAAATAGATATATTTTTACCTATCCTCCCCTTAAAAACCTTTGCTATAAAAAGCACATAAAATTTTCCTGAGGTCCAACAACAAAAAGCAGAAGTACAAGAACATCATCTGTGAAGATCTTTGTGCAAAATGTTACCACTACCAGTTTACTAGCTTTGTGTCTCAATGAACCACTGGCTTTGGTTTCATTATTGTGCTTTTCATTCTTTCCAGTCAATTAAATCAGTTTAATGTAAAAATAATGCACTTATGAGGCCTGCTTTCAAAAGTTCTCAGTCACAATAATTCCCTGCAATAGCTGTTACTCCTTCCTAAAATGGGAAAACAGAAGCACAGAGTCTGACGGCAAGTAAATGGAGCTGGTGATCAGCATGAGGCATGCCTTCTCTTGTAAAAAATCTAAGACCGTATAAATGACATTCTGGGTCAGACTAGCGACCCAGCCAGCCCAGCAGTATTCTTCAACAATGTCTGAAAGAGGTGTTGTTTAGGGGGAACATGTAGGATCTCCTGTGATCCTTTCCCCTCATACGCAGTTGTTGGGTTAGAGAACTAGAGGCTGCCCAGGTCATTGTGTGGAGCTACTTCCCTGGATATCTTCAATGGGTATCAGTAATTTCTGCTCCTTGCTGTGAGGGCTTGGTTCAGCCTACTGTGAATCTTTGTGGAAAGGAAAAAGCTAAAAAACCAAGTAACTGGAGTTCTGTTTCCAAACAGGACCCAGGGCACTCTTTTTTTTGGTTGTTGTTGTGAAATGAGAAAATGCTTTTTGACAAGTCTTCCCACCATGCTTTCTATGCTGTAGGAATACCATAGACACAGCAGACTCTAATTCGGCTCCGGGAAAAAACATAAACATTGTTCGCAAAATAATTTAGACTTTGTTTTTGTTTTGGGGTTTTTTTCTAAGGTTAAAGAAAATACAATAGTGTAATTTACCTAGATGTGAGTGGATTTGCAAACCCAGGTTTAAGTGACTTAGCCCTGAGGAGAGCTGTGCTGCAGAGGAAGTAGGCTCAGGCTCAGGTGGAAGACAGCCTACACGAAGCTGCTTCACTTCTCTTTCTTGAAGCTACTATCTTCTTGTTTTTCAGACTTTCACACACACTGGCAGCGGAAGTCACCAACAACACGGGAGAGGGAAAGATGTCTGGGAAAGGCAATGCTTGTGGATTCCTGCAGTCACTAAAGGCCACACACTTGTATTTGACATGCATTAATCTCTCCACACATCTTCGTTCCATCCTTTGCAACTTCCAGCGCTGACCAATACTTGTTTATATCTCCTAATGTTTCAATCCCACTCCCCCTTGGTCCTGTAGAGTAAAGAAACATGTCCTTGGTGTTCCCTTTACCCAGAGACAAACTTACACTCTGAAGTATTGTATTGTATTGGCTCAGCCAGATTTTGGTGGCGGCAGGG
>NW_009720642.1:0-1829 GCF_000703405.1 Apaloderma vittatum
TGGCTGTCCCCTTGTCACCTGCTCCTAGTGCTTCAGTTATTAGTACTATTATTTTTTTTTCCCCGTGCAAACCGAGCGCCCGTTCTGGAGGTTCCGTGAGTCGGTAGCGCTTTACTGGTGGCTCAAAAGTCTCGCCCGTTTTTCTTCGCAGCCCCAGCTCTGTGGTTTCCATCCGAGAGGAGGAGCGGAGGCTGCGAGGTTTGGCCCAGAGTGGTGTCGGCTCAGTCGGTTTTCTTGTGTTTCTTGTATCGATTGGGGGTGTTGTAGGGTTTTGGTGGTTTTGTCCTTTAGGAAGGATCGTGCTTGTTCTTGTCGATTGGAAGACAAGTCACCTTCAGCACCAGGCAGTGTACGTTGGCTGGATTTCAGGACGTGCAAGGTGGTAAAGGCGGTTGGGGCTTTATAAAATAACACACCTTTAAAGCGCCAGACCCCGCGAGCGAGGACTTCTCTGCGAAGGCTGTGCCAAAGCTGTTTTCTCCTCCTGACGCAAAGTTCGTCTGCCAGGTCCCTCTCTGCTGCAGCTGGTGACACGTGGCCAGAAGCAGAGCCCGGAGCTTCAGCTGCGCTGTCGGGTGTTCGATTAAACTCCTCTGGCTCTACAGAGAGATCTGGAACCTGGGTGCTGGGGTCGGACGGTGGCAGGTGGGAAGTTTCAGGGGGTTGTTTACCTGCCTGGAGTTGTTTAACGCTCCCCCTGTGACAAACACGTAGTTACCTCGCAGTAATTCGGCTAATTTACTTGTAATCCTTCCTGGTATGCTCACGCTCTTCAACTCGAGTCCAGACCTCGACCAGCAGAACTATGCGGCTTGAAAAGATTGTTGAAGTTTAATGCTCCGCTTGTAACCACGTCAGAGTATTTTATTTATTTTTTTTATTTTTTTTCTGCACCGGTGCCAAGTCTATCATGAGCGAACAAGTGGTTTTCCTTAATTATTTCAGATGGGAACAACTGGGTTTATTTTAAGGCAATTTGATCTGTTCTAGGCTGAAACAACAAACAAAAAACACCCAAGGAGATTATTCTGAGCGGCATGGGAAGGAGTCGAAACCGCGTTAGGAGCTTTCAGCCAGTGCAGACCTGCAGCAGCCGCTTGGGAAAAGCGACGCGGAAGGTTTTTCGTGCTGTCTCGTCAACGGTCGGGCGTGACGAGGGCCGAGTTAATTTGGTTGTGAGTCAGGAGTACGGGACGCGTCGTAAAATCTCCCTTAAATGGGAAAAAGCCTCCATGATGCTCTTCGAAACCAGCGCTTTTAAGTCATGGCCGTGGCAGCCAATTGTGATTCTTCTGCATGACGGCTGCCGCTTGCTCGGCTTTTACGCGGAGAATTTAAGAAATAACTTAGGTAAGGTCTCCTGCTGTCCCGTGAGCCCCGTGTCTTGCTTTCTGTGCTCATCCCAGCTCTGGGGTTTTCCTTTCCTGCCCTTGAGTCGCGCCCTTGCAGGCGAGTTGCTGTGCTCTCCTTGTCCCCGTGGCTTTTGATGCCTTCGTGGCTTGAATGTGGAAGGCAGGTTGCCCCCGATACACGACCGGCATGATTTTGCTGTTGACTGCTCAGGACCAGCTTGGCAGAAACTTTGTTTTACTCGTGTGCTAAAACTGTCTTGATGGCAAAAAACAGCCCTGCGATGCCCGAGTGGCCTCCTCGTGTATGGTTGTGTAGTTCCAGATTGAAGCTTTTCGCTTCACGGGGAAAAAAAAAAACCAAACAAAACACCCAGCCTGGTGGTGATTCTCGCTAGGTTGTTCAGGTTTTTTTTATTTGCAGAGTTGAGCTCGTAATCCCGGCAGCTCCCGTGGTGCCGGCGGGCGGGGGGGGGCCGC
>NW_009720642.1:1860-4070 GCF_000703405.1 Apaloderma vittatum
TCAGGGGGGGTTTGAGCAGCCCAATGCAACACCTCTTCCGTCAGGTTGGCTTCATGCAGACAGTTTGCTGAATTAAAGCTTCTAATTAGTGCTTTCTTTCCAAACGGAGCATTTAAAGCCTTTGCTAAACTCTATGGAGAACATCCAGCCAGCGAAGCTTCCTTCGGGTTGGGGGCTTTTGCTTCGTATTCCCTGCTCCAAACCTGTGGGAGGTGGTAACACCTTGAATATTTTCTCTTCAATACCCTTCTCTGGAGCGAGATGCTTGGCTTTAGGAACTGCCAGGAGTACCAGCAAGACAGCTGGAGCGCTTTAGTCGCCCTTGATTGTCCCTCTCAGATGTTTTTTTGACAGAATTTTCTGGCTGACTTGGAAATCTCCGGCGTGGAGGTGTTGGAAGGCGGTTGAAGCACGGCACGACCGGTCGCTAAGGATCAAAACGCTTTCGACGCTCCTCTGGCAGGCTGCCACGTACAGATTTACCATTATCCATAATTAACGTGTCGGTGTGGGGGGAATCTAATCACCTTGAGCAGATAAGTGTTTTCAAGGAGATTAGAGAGACTCTTTAGGTAGGGATTAATTCATCAAAGGCTGCCTTGGCTCTCGTGATTGAGGCTCCGGATGAGCCGAGCAGCTTTCTCCTGTTTCGAAGAGCTCGAGTTTCGCGTTGTGGGTTTGGTCCACGAGCCTCAGCGTTCTTCGCTACCTTTGTTTATCCGGCAGCTAACTCTTTGTTAGCGTTGTGAGGCCTTGAGTACAACCCACAGGTTGGGTTTTTTGGTGGTTTTTTTTCCCCTCTTGCTTCTTGTACGGAGACTCCAGCTGAAAGCTGAGGTGGGTCGGTTCAGGAAGGAGCTTGAAACTGCCGCTGCTGCTGCTAGAGATGTGGAAGAGCTGAGGACTTCCAGGAGGGACCTGTGTGGTGGTGTCTTCTCATCGTGAGGCTGCTCCAAACCTTGAGCTGCAAGGCAGGAGAGGACACAACCCCTCTTCCACCCCCTTGAGGGGGTAAAATGTCTCCTTGTGTTGAGCTTATACAGAATAAAATGAGGAGAGGGAGAGAGAGAGGCTCTCCTAGAAGGATTTTTAGAACAGCTTGTCCCTCTGCAGGCCTGGAAGTAGCCGAATATCCTCGGCCGGGTGTCATCCCGGGCGTTTCGAGGCCAGCCCTGTAGCTGCGCGGCGCCTCGGAGACGCTTGTTTTTAAACAGGCGTTTTAATAATCCGCGTTCCCAGTCATCTTGTTTTCACATGATGCTCGCTTTAGCCATCTGGCGCTCTGCTGCCGAGCGTCGCTCAGCGTTTGCCCCTTTTTTTTCGAGGGAGCTCTTCTTCCCCGCTCGCGAGCCGGCACCGTGGCCCAGCGGAGCAGCCCTCGAGTGCCGCTGTGGGGAGCGACACTTTTCGCCGGGCTCGGTCTCTCCGCTCCTGCTTTCCTGCTCCCAACAGCGACTGCTGCTGCAGGAAAGCGTGAGACACCCTTAAAGGCGTTTTTGTTGCGGCCTGGTTCTTAGCGTGTATGAGGGTTTTTATATCCTGAATATAGTCTTTATATTCCTTTGGTTGTAGCATCCCGCCTCGTTCTGTTTGCTGGCTGCAAACCACCGACAGGAGCTATCTTGAGGCTTTATTTCTCCCCGTATAACCTTAAGCGTGCTGACCCAAATGCTTCATTTGATGAAACAGTACCAGAAGTAACCGTGTGTTTATTTTTTCCTAGTTCAGAACTAACATTTCTGAGAGGGGTGGTTTTGCGCCAAGTGGCTGCAGCCTGTCTCGAGGCCGATTGCGCAGGAGGACCTCTGAGGTAGCGTCGCTCGCGCCGTGATTTTAACTCCTCGAGCTTGTTTGCAGGTATGAAGCATATTTATGGGCTCAGCTGCTGGAAGCCTTATGGGAAAGTAATGTGTCATTTCTGGGCTCGGTTGTTCCAGCTTTTGTCCCCAGCAAGGACAGAGGGAGGTCGCTGCTCCAGCTCTGAGTTTCTCCCACACGGTGCTGGGAGCCACGTGCTCGGCTCTGCCTCTTGCAGCTGAGAGCCGTAGGCCGGCCGCTGCAGTTGGGAGCCGTAGTCCGGCCGCTGCGTCGTGACAGCAGTGGCTTCGCTCACCTCTGACAAATTGTCGTCAGCTTTCAGGCTGGCCGGCCTTCGGGGTTGTCGTGGGTTAGAGCTGGTCCGGCCTCTAACACGGACAGATGCTCTCTAA
>NW_009720643.1:0-2541 GCF_000703405.1 Apaloderma vittatum
CCGGGGCAGGAGGCTGCAGGAGGTGATGTCCTGGGGAGAAGATGATCTGCCCAGCTCCCTCCTGCTCCGTGCCCACTTGGCAACCGCAGGACCTGTGGCGCTCCTGGAAGGACGTCGGAATAAGCTGGGCATCCCAGCAGCACGCTTGCCCGCCACGTGCTGTGTTACTGGCTGAGGGGATTTAATTTCACATCTTTTAAACTGAATTGAGCTTAAATTTAACTCCTGTAGCAGCTGCCCCCCCAAAAAAAATGTTTTGAGGTCCCCTCGATACCACAGATGCTGTGAGGGACACCATGCTTTTCCTGAATGAGAGCGAGGAGGAGATTAGGAATCGGTGCTATTGATTAAATAATTAAATGGATAAAAAAAAAAGGAGCTTTTCGTGGGATTTTCTTTAGTTGGTCCTCGGGTGGAAAAACAGCAGGTGGCCTGAGAAGACCAGCGTTCTGCCTGCTCTCGTTCCTGTTCGAAAAGGGTCTTCTGAAATTTCTTGCTGCTGGTGCTCTGGCAGGAAACTGCATCGCCATCAATAATTTACTTTTTTTTTTTTTTTTTGCTTGAGCAAATAGACCTCTTCTTTCATGACTCCTGTGCTAGAGGCTTATCCTCCCAGCAAACCCACTTCCCTTCTCTCAGCCCCGCTGCAGACTTGCCGCTGATTCCGGCTTGGGATTTCTCCGACTCCCACTGAAAATCGTGTCAGAGCCCCTCAGCGCCGGGGACAAACCCGGGAATTTCGCGGAGATGCTGCGCTTTGCCGGAGCAGCCTTATCTCCCCGGGGTCTCTGTGTCTCCCAGGAGCCTTCATCCCCGTTTGGGTGTGGTGAACGTACTCCTTTCCCTCATAAAAACTCCTGGTTGATTATACGATGTTGGATTTATGCAGCGTGTGCTTTCAATAGGGTTTTTTTAGCGGCTTTTGGAGAATATTTGTGTCTCCCGCTGAGGTCCCGCGGGTGCCGGGGCTGTGCTGGAGGAGGCAGCGCCTTGCGTTCCCGGAGATTCTTCGCGAAGCCCCGGGCACCGGCGGTTCCACGGAAAAGGAGGATCTCAGCCCTGGCACGCCGCAGCGTGAGCTGAAGCTGTGCTGCTGACGCCTTCCCGCAGCCCGTATTTGGCTGCTCTTTCCGGGGCTGCCTTTCATTCTGAGCTGTCAGTTCACCTGTTAAAAAGTTTAGACTCGGGCACCTTGCTAAATATCGAGTTTGTCTTTTTTTTTTCTCTGTAAAGCTTCTCTTAAACTCTTTTTCTATGCATTGGAAGTAGATGAAATGAGAAGTTGTCTGCAGAGATGTTTTAGTATTAGGACAGGGTAATTCCCACAGTCTTTCCCCCTTTTTTTAAATTTTATTTCGTTTTGGGAGCTGTTTGGAAAAGACAGCCGGACAAGTTAATCTTTGAATAGCGCCTGAAGGGAAAAGGCGGCAGCGGTGGGGGGGGGGAATAGAGGAAAAAAAGAATGGTCCTTTCAAAGAATCATTGACCTAAATTGCACTTTAATGCACATACCATGCTGTCCACACCACCTACGTGTCTCCAGGAATACTGCTAAATAACAAGCACTAAATGTTTAGTCATTTCCTGCATCACGTTTGCAGGAGCCGGTGGCTCGGCGCGCGATTAGCATACGTAAGTGCACTGCAGTTCAAACAGTTGGTTTCCATATCAGCAGCTGCTGGGTTTAATCTCCTTTTGGGAAAGGTGCCACCGGGAGGGAGCGTCCTCGCAGCGAGCCCCAGGTTAATATTTCAGCCGCCTTCATTTTTTATTTTTTTTTCCCCGCAGAACTTCCAGCGAAGGGCTGCCCTGCCGCAGTGCCGCCCCGCAGACGCGCTGCCTCAAACCCAGATTTTTTCAGAGGGGGGGGAAAAAAACCTGAATTGAGAATCAGGCTTGGGCAGTACGTTGGCTTGGTCGCAAGGAGGTGGCTTTTTTTTTTTCAAGGAGGTTTTATTTTTGTGCTTTATCAATCGTGTGAATTTAGGGGCTGGGTAGGGGTGGCAAGCCTCAGCGGTCCCCTCTGCACGGGATGCTGATGTCCCCTCCGTGCCGGGGGTACCACGGTCCCGCTCAGGGGGTCGTTGCCCCCCGCATCCACCCCGGCTCGCTGGGAATTTCGTATCTGTTTTGCAGAGAAGACACAGCCTCGCCCGGAGAGGTTTAGCAGTTTGCGCGTTGGCCTTTGAGGCAGGCGTGGAAGCGGGTTGCTGTCCAAGGAACGGAGGGCTAAATCCTCTCGCTTTTTTGCAGTGGCTGCCTTCAGAGCGGTGGCTGCTTCTTGCTTGAAGTTCATGGGAACAGATGGCTGGATCTCAAAGACATTAGTTAAAAGCTATAGGGTGTTTTTCACCACATGTCTTGCTAGTTTCCCTCCTAAAAAAAAAAAGAAACACAAAAAATCTGTGCGAGAGCCCTCCCAACATGACAGGCCAAATCTGACCGTCTGTTAAGTTCACTTTATGTAATCTCTGCGCGCTGCAAAGCGGACTTTAAAAAGCCTTAAAAAGGCTCTTGGGGGGAGTCACCTTGCTCTGGGGA
>NW_009720644.1:0-294 GCF_000703405.1 Apaloderma vittatum
AGAGCTGTAGTTTTAGCTGATGTGTAGGAGACTTGATACGCTTGAGCAAGCAGAATCAGGGGGAGAAGAGAGGTGTGAGACAAAGGTATCTCTACAAGGGGAGCTTATCTCCAACGGCAGGATGCTCAGTCGGTTAGAGCATGGTGCTGATAACACCCAGGTCGCAGATTCGATCCCCGTTCGGTCCCCATGTGTTGCCTGATCTAGCTGAGAGGTGTCCCTGCCCGTGACAGGGAGGTTGGATTAAATGATCTCTGAGGTCCCTTCCAGCCTAGGCCAGTCTGGGATTCTGCG
>NW_009720644.1:315-630 GCF_000703405.1 Apaloderma vittatum
CCTCCCAAACACCATTAAGATCTGCAGAACCGGGCTAGGCCAGCCTTGGGGTCTCTTAACAAAGACAAGGAGTTAATGAATGGAGCCCATCAAAAGGATACCCTGATGGAGACTCTCATGATGAAGTAAAACGACCACCAGAAACCCTTGAGGACCACTGAAAGACTGTATTGCACATGCAGAAGTGGGCAGCAACATATGTTTACGAACTCTCAGAAATTGCAAGAATATGTATATTTAAACTGTATATAATCTGTACATTTAGCCCTTCACAAGGCACACACTAGGTGGAGCTATATCCGGTGTGCCCAGCGC
>NW_009720645.1:0-307 GCF_000703405.1 Apaloderma vittatum
CTGGGATGGACTGGGGCATACTGGGGGGCACTGGGATGGACTGGGGGGGCACCTGGACAGACTGGAGGGGCACTGGGATGGACTGGGAGCACTGGCTGAAGGGGCACTGGGATGTACCGGAGGGGCACTGGGACATACTGGTGCATACTGGGGAGCACTGGGATGGACTAGGGGGGACACTGGGATGGACTGGGGAGCACGGGGACAGACTGGGGCATACTGGGAGGCACTGGGACAGGCTGAAGGGGCACTGGGATGTACTGGGGAGCACTGGGATGGACTGGGGGAGGCACTGGGGGGGCAGTGG
>NW_009720645.1:358-1003 GCF_000703405.1 Apaloderma vittatum
ACTGGGACCTACTGGGAAGCACTGGGACAGACTGGGAGGGCACTGGGATATAATGGGGAGCACTGGGACAGATTTGGGGGGGGACACTGGGACGGACTGGGGCATACTGGGGAGCACTGGGACAGGCTGAAGGGGCACTGGGATGTACTGGGGAGCACTGGGATGGACTAGAGGTGTACTGGGACAGACTGGGGAGTACTGGGACGGAATTGGGGGGGGCACTGGGACAGACTGGAGGGGCACTGGGATGTAATGGGGAGCACTGGGATAGACTGGGGTGGGCATTGGGATGAACTGGGGGTCACTGGGTCAGACTGGGACCTACTGGGACAGACTGGAAGGGCACTGGGACACACTGGGGCAGGTACTGGTATGTACTGGGGAGCACTGGGGCAGACTGGAGGGGGCACTGGGACAGACTGGGGCATACTGGGGAGCACTGGGACAGAGCCCCAAGGCAGGGAACTGGGCAAACTGGGTACACTGGGATTGTGCACTGACTATACTGGGAATGGTAGGACACGGAACTGGGCATACTGGGACTGGGAAATGGAGATACTGGGAGCCCTAATAAAGGGAACTGGTCATACTGGGAACCATGATAAAGAGAATTTGGCATACTGGGAGCCCTCAGGAAGGCAACTG
>NW_009720646.1:0-1476 GCF_000703405.1 Apaloderma vittatum
TCCCCACCCCTCCCGGCCCCCAGCGAAGGAGAGGAAAACAAACAATAAATAATAAAGCGGTCCTAGATGAAATACCAGGCGTCGCTTTACGCACTAGCGAGGGAGAAGAGAAACGAAAAAAAAAAAAAAGTTGTAAAACTTAACTTCTCCAGATTAATTTCTTTTTCGTTAAGCTACAGTTTTTCTTCTTATTGTTGCTGTTGTTGCTTTTTAATTACCAGTCCACGGCCGCCTTTTTCCAGCCACGAAGCAAAGGTACTGCGCATCTGGGGAAATTTGTCTTAAGCTTAATCGACAAATGTGTAATGAAATTGTAAACGCGAATAATTTTGGGAGAGCGGCTAGATTAGAAACCGTGGGAAGTTAATGGAGTGATTGATACAGTAAGAAATACAGACACAGATATGTAAATAGGTCCGCGTGTGTATTTTGTGTGCATCTCCGTGTGGCTAGCTGTAAGTAACGCGTGCGTTTCTGTACGTTCAGGTTCGGTTTCTTTCCCCCTGTCTCACGGTGAGGAGGGTGACAGCCCGCGCTGAGTGTATCCATCTCTGCCGAAACATCTCTTTAAATATTCAGTGAAAAATAATGTCATGTGAAGTACCACCTATAGCAACATTATTATCTTCATTCTTCAACATCATCCCCGCTGATAGCTTCGTTTGTCTTTTTCTCAAAATCTACTGTACCAAATGCTGCGGGGAGGGAGGGGGCTCGCCCTGTGCAGAAATGAAAAGAAGCATCAGTGACCACTTCGCAACGCTGGCTAAATACTGGAGTGGCACCTGGGAGGCTTTTTCGGTTCGTATGCGTTTGTTTGGTTGGTTTTTTTGCGGCTGTTGCTTTTTTTTTTTTTTCCCCACGGTTCTTGCTCGACGTTTTACAGTCTCTTTCGTTTAATAACGAGAAGAAAACGCGAGTGAGCCGGTTCCTCGAATGGGAAGATTTCTGCCTCTCTCCCTTCCCCTCTCGCTCGCTCTCAGGGTTTTACCGGCTCATTTGAAATTGAAATGAGTTGTATCTGATCAGCCTCTTGCTTTTACAGAGAGTTTGTTAATATTAATACGGGAAAAAGGAGTAGCTATAGAAGAGTAAATAATCCGGCGGGGGGAGTGGGAGGAGAGAGCCCTGGCTGGGTCAGAGTGGAGCAGAAGAAATCGCCTGCGCTCCCGCTTCTTCCAGCTAAGCTTATTGCACAGAGTAACTTTTCGTGCCCGGAGCAGAGTGTCGCGGGTACGGGTGCGGGGAGCAGGGAGCGTTGTGCGCGCGGGGGGAGCACCCGCCGCGTACCCACAGCGTCCATCAAGCGTTGGGGATACGAGACATTTAAAAGAGCACAGTCCATGGCCTCAGTGTAGCTAGACTTTTTAATTATTTTTTATTATTTTTTATTTCAAGACCGTGAAACCTCTTACAGAGGTTCCTCCTCTGGAAGTAACGCTCAGGCGTGAAAGTTTGACGCGTGATGTGTTACAC
>NW_009720647.1:0-451 GCF_000703405.1 Apaloderma vittatum
CCTCGCTGGGGACCTCCCCACCCCCTCAGCACCAGCTTCTTGTGGATCCTTTGCCCCTGTTTGTCCAGTCCTGCCCCCCAGCCCCAGTCCCGCTGCTCTCTGCAGCCTCTCGCAGAGGATGACGCATCGCCTCCACCCTGCAGGCACCGAAACCAGCACTGGGGCCTCATCACTTGGCAGCAAACCACACATGAGGCATCCCCCAGCCATCACACCTGCCCCGGGCATACAGATGGGTGGCACAGTCACCTCCTACACCACACTGAGACATTCCCCCTCCCAATCCCTCCACACCACGGACCCCTGTCTGGTGGGTCCCACAGCAGGGCTGGAGCTGGGATCTCCTACCCTAGTTCTGCTCCTCCACACACTGGGGCCGGTGGCAGGCGCGGTGGCACAGCCCATGCCGGGGCAGGCGGGCAGGGTCAGGGCCCGGAGGGGGACACGGTCC
>NW_009720647.1:462-1291 GCF_000703405.1 Apaloderma vittatum
CTCACAGACCCCCACACAGCGCCCCGTGCTCACTGGCACCGTGGGACTGAGAGGAAACCACGCTCCCACCTGCTGGAAAGCTCTCGAGGTGGGAAAACCTGGAAGGGTTTGAGGGAAGGAGTCAGCCTCTGGCCTTTGTGTTTGATCAGAGGGAAAAGAGCCCAGAAGGGCCACTCTGCCACAGAGGCATGAAGAGCCCGGCAGCCCTGGCTCTGGGGAAGTGGGTGTGGGAGCTCCAAATTCCAAGGGGCTCTTGCTGTGTTTTGTGACTTGTTTTGCTGTGATCTCATTCCTGTCCCCTGAACTTTGCCCTGTCTCAGCTTTTGCCTCCATCTTTGACCAATACTGGTTCTACCCACCACCCGCAGCAGGAGCGTGGCACATTCAGGCATGTGAGACAGGGCTCTGCGCTGCCCAGGGACTTTGTCACCTGCAGTGGCTTTGGGCACGGGTGTCCACGGGCAGCCCTGCTGCTGTCATCCCCACATCATGCTCTTGGAGACAGTCTCTTGCCCCAGGGGGTGAGGCAGGGCCAGGAGAGGCGCAGGGCACGGGGCATCCACAGGGCCCTCGCGGCACCGTCAGCCGGCATGGCACGGGTGGGCAGCGCTTTGTTCCCCGGCGGTGAGACGGGCGCAGCAGCTGCCTGCTAAAATGGGAAGAGCAACAATGGTGACAATGACGATGAACCTGCCTGCCTGCCTGGCACACGGAGGGGCCAACGTGGCTCTGGGAACCCACGGGCTGCCAGCGACAAAGCAGCTCAGGAACAAGAAGCGGGGGTTTGTAGAAGGTGAAATATGGGCAAAACTGGTTGTATTTAATTGTA
>NW_009720647.1:1349-1633 GCF_000703405.1 Apaloderma vittatum
TGACAACTGTTCTAACGCTTGCTGCCAAATTAAATCAGAGCGGCTCAGTTGTCAACACAGGCATATGGACAAAACCCAGGCTGCCCAGGGAATGGTGGATGGCCCAGCCGTCAGCTGAGAGCTGCCAGGGCCACAACACCCTTGGGGCCTTTTAGAACCTTTTCTGCAGGTGCAGGTGCTGCGAGAGGGGAGGGAGGCAGCACGGGGCTGTGGGAGCACTGGGGACCGACGGAGCTGCTGTGCTGCTGGGGAGGAGCAGGGCTGGGAGTACCTGGGTGAGAGCC
>NW_009720647.1:1877-2327 GCF_000703405.1 Apaloderma vittatum
CTGATCACTGGCAGCGCCGGGTACCGAGCCCCCCGTTTCACGGGTGCTTGGCAGGACGAAGCCCCGTGCACGCGATGGGAACAGCCCAGCACAGCACGCGTGTCAGGCCTCTGGGACCCTGATACACACACAATTCTCCTACCCACCTTGTTTATTTTACTTATATTTCAGCAATTTGCTGATTATCCTTTTTTAACTAACCAGCAGTGATGAATCAGCAGCACAGGAGAGGGTGGAAGCCGGCGGCCTTGGACCGTGGCTCCGAGGTCCCAGGTTCTGGGAAGGAAGCCACAGGATCTCTCCAGAAGGGAAAAAAAACCAACCAACAAACCAGCAGAAGCACTTCTGGCAGCGAGGAGGGGCCCGGCAGGGCTGCAGCCATGGCTCTTTCCACCCAGCAGCTCCAAACCCACCCTGGAGCAGCCATCGATGGTCCTAAAGCCTGGCGGG
>NW_009720647.1:2874-4122 GCF_000703405.1 Apaloderma vittatum
CAGAGCGATCCCCTGGGAGACCCCCCGGTGGCTTCTCCTGGAGCCGCTGTTGCTGGGAAGGAGCTGAGTGGTGAAGCAATCTGGTGTGAAGAAAAACCCATTTCCTGCAGCAAGGGCTGTTTTGCTCAACGTTTTACAAAATGTGCTGATGCAACTGCCCTTCCCAGGTGGGATATAAATACGAGCTTGGTTGATGTGGATTAATGGCCTGCAGCTACACAAACATCACCAGCAATGTTTTCTTTAAAAAGAAAAAAGGAAACAAGGCGGAACAAACAGCACGGATGACAAAAATCACTGACTGTGGAAGTCCAGGGGCTCGAGTTGCGGGGAGGCTGGAGGGGCACAAGCCACCACCTATTCTGGGACGCTGACCGAAGCGTTTGCTCACGGGACGCTATTGTGGGAGCAGGGCAGGCAAACAAACTGCTGCCAGGGAGGGGGTGGCCTGGGGGGCAGTGACAAGAACCCAGCCCCGAGCGGCTCCAACCAAGCGCGCCACGGCTGGAACGCGTAGAGCCAGGAAACCTGCCCCGGCTGGGACAGTCTATCAGCTCAGCTGAGCAACCAGGCTGTTAAAAACCATCTTCCTACCCGTCTCGAGTCTTATCGCTTTGTTCTCCAGGCACAAGCGTTTGTGTTGTCTTCCCGGCCTGTTCCCAAAAGCCTTTAACCTGCCGCTCCCCCTCGCTAAGGTATTTGGACACGCATCCCATGCGTGCCACATCCATTTTTGGATTCTCTTAAGGCTCTTGCTGAAATTTGTTTTCTTTGGCCTTGAAATGATTTCAGGCACGGGAGCTGCAGAGCATTATCAGTGAGGAGCTGTGCTTTGTGTGGCTTGGAAATTCCCCACTCACCCGTGCCCCGGGGCACGCAGCGCTTTTAAAAATAGCAGGTTACCCATCTCAGCAAAGCTCCCGCTGGTACAATCCTTTGAGACAGAGGACAAGGGGTATCTCTGCAGGGCCACAGGGAAGCTTTAAGCAACTTTCCATCAGTCGAGCCAGCATCAGGAGGGTCCATGGAAGCCCTTATGGTCAGGCTGCTTCGCCCTGGAACCATCTCCCATAGGGAAAATCCTTCTCTTGTCTCAGCCAGCAGCTGCCTGAAGGCACAAAGAGAAGAAACCTGCTCTGACGCAAATCCATCCCATTTCCTCCACCTGGGAGGCAGCTTTTGCCAGGAGTTTCTCCCCCTCGAAAGACGCAGTGGTCCCAACAGGAAGCACAGGGACACCCCAAGCCC
>NW_009720647.1:4176-4521 GCF_000703405.1 Apaloderma vittatum
AGAGACGACCCGGGAGAGGAGACATCAGCCACAGGAGCCCCCTGCGTCCTCTCCAGCTCCACCTCCCCCAGCAGTGCAGAGCTGCACAGCCTGGCTTTAAAGAGGAGCAACAGGAAAAAGCCCAATGCCTTGCTCTCCCCACTCCTGGTGTGACGGCGACGGCAGCAGCCAGCCCCTGCTCAGCTCACGCCAGCCCAGGGAGGGGTCTCACTGGTGCTGTCTCCCTGTGACAGATGAGGGCATAAACCTTTTGAGGATCTATTTAATTAGCTTGAAAAAGAGCCGGAAGATGAGGCGCACCAGGCTGCCGGCTCAGCTCCTCGGCTGCCTCTACCAGGCCCGCGG
>NW_009720648.1:0-90079 GCF_000703405.1 Apaloderma vittatum
TATATTATATTCTCTCTGGAAGTAGCAATTAAGTAAGCAGACCAGATCTCCCTTCGCATGACCAGCGGTTTCTTCACGCTCCTTACAATTATTTTAAAACAGTAGTAACGGTTGTGCAGCGCTCCCATAGAGAGTGGGCATTTCCTTTTCTCCATCCACGTTACTGCAGGTTTTTGCACAAAACTGAAGTGCAACATTTTTAGAAATGTTTTAAGGACTTTAAGACAAAGCTGCTTTCTCAAAAATGCCCGCGCGGTACCAGCAGCAAGGGCTGACGGGCTTCCCAAACACAGCCAGGTACCTGCTCGTGTTCTCTACCTCTTACATATGACTTTGATAAGCACATCAAACTGTTGTCAGTCAAATCCTGGTCCCTCACTTTCTGGTGGCTCCAAAGGGCACAGAGAGTGGAACATATTCAGAAGCAGCATAAGTGCATTAAACTGAGAAAAATTACATCAGCAATTATTTCAGTTCTTTCAGTCTGCTTTTTACCACCTTTTGATGTGATTCATGCTTTTATTTTGTTTTTACATCTTGAGGTATCTTCTTTTTCCTGACTGATTTAGTCTTCTAATTTAGAAAAATATAATAGCAACATGATTTTTAAGATTACACAAGATCGTGCACAGTGAGAAGCCAGAAACATGAGGCCAGAAAGAACACAAATTACTGTCTCTCTTATAAGTCTTGAGTATTACCTTCAGTCAGAAGCACTAAGGCAAGAAACCAGTGGCTTTTATTTTCAAATAATTGTTTTGGAGAAGGTCTTCTTAGAAGAGTAGTTTACAGATTTTTTACTCATTATTTATGATAAATGTTTAGTGAATTTTATCTCAGGAGGAAAATCACTAACAGTTACTGTGGCGCGCTGTGAAATAATATTGCAGTTTGCTGGCATTAATTTATCTTGATTATTCTAATGATTTTATATTTTTATTGGTACACTGGATTGCAAAGAATGCAGTATAATTTAATTTTTCCCATCATATGTGGAAAAATCACTGGAGGCATTAAAATGATGAAAGAAGAGTTATGCTAATACCACAAAAAAGGATGCAAAAATGATTTAAGTTACTTTCTTCTCCTATTTGCAGTTCATTAAGTCACTGTCTTCTTGTAATGACCAAGTGAAAATTAAAGTACTTCAGAGAAGAACTTTAGGTTCAAGCATCATTAGAGGAAGAGAAATGGGTTCTTTGATGAACTTGACTGCAGAAATCTATAGAGCACAGCTTAATCAGACTGCACATTGATCTTTGATGCTAGAAGGCAGACCTAAGATTGAACAAATCTTTTTTATGCATATTTTTTCCTTTAAAAAGTAGCATATGATGCATAAGAATGATTTACATTTAATATACTTCATGTTTATAAGGTATAATGGTATACCACACTTTCTGTTTTACTCACTGCAAACTGAAATCTAGAAGAAATAGGTACCTATAAGATTGTATATTTCCTTGTACATTCTCTATTATGTAGGTTCTATAACTCTGGGAAATGGCATATTGTTTCTTAACTAATGAACTCCCAGTTCACTCAAAATGCATAATTTACATTCTTCTGAAACAGGAGCCATGAGTTACAGTTAGTACATAACTGTAGATGGTAAAAATATCTTCAAACTATTTGGTGTCTCTCCTCCAAGAAGATTTTTTAACAACTTAATTACATGGTAGATTGAATTTCACCCAGATATTTGTAATTCCTCTGATTTTGTAGGGTTACTGCAAGGCTGTAATCCATAGAATTTGGTCCTCTGGAAAGCATAATACGGAGTTGCATGCAACACTGCAGTGGAGTGTAGTACTGACGCTGCTCCACCAACTCCTATTAGTATTCAGGAGAAAAATGTCCAACTTCTAAATCCCAAAAGGAATACTGAAGGTTAGAATGTGAATCTGAAAGGTTTAAAGGTTTTTTCCCTATTGAAATAACAAGGATTAACACCCCTTCTCTTTCTAAAATGATCATAAAAGTTTTTGCCATAATAAGTCATAACATATGCCCCGTACTTAACACACGGTAGTAACTCCCAGGTTTATCTAAGCTTTCTTCCAGAAGGATTCCATAGCACTAATCGTATCTAAAGAATTGACATTCTAGGGCCATATTTCACGTCTTTGCTTGTTTGTTTCACTTAGAAAAATAAGATGGGCTAAACTAGCAGTAACAGATTTTAACATGCTTAAATTTCTTTTTGGAGTTCAGAGGTTAACCTCCTTTGACAATCTTGCCACTACTCCAGTTGTTTGGGGATTTTTTAGCATTTCATGTCAATGTAGATCTGGAAAACGGAGCCAAATGCTTTGCTCCTATATGTCACAGTAAAAAAGCTGTACCAGGGCAGGATGGAGCTTTCTGAGCCTCCAGTAGTTAGTTCCAAGTACGTGGCACGCTCAAGAATCTGCTTTGAATTGTCATCTCAGAGGAAAACCCCTCCAGAGTACTTCAAGTAATTTCTAAAGGATAGTCTTCCTTCCCTCCCATGAAACTGCGATTGCTGGCCAGATAAACACACAGGAAATTAAATAACCGCTTCTAAAATTACCAACTCCTTTTTCACTTTCAATTCCTCCAATTCCTCCTATTTCATTTGCTGCTGAATATGCCTATTTGACAGAGCAAACCCTTCTCAGCGTAAATCAATACGGCCTCGGGAACAAAGCTGCTAGGTATTAAATATACGACGATGGAGATGATTTTTAATCAGGTTAATGCGCTTTAATTACTATAAATTAGATTTTATTTCTCTAAGCAAGCAAAGGGTATTATTTGGGCTGTTTAAAGCATGAACCCTTTAAAGAGTCCAAGTAATTTAGAAAACAGGTATTTTCAACAAAAGTACGTAACTGTTCTTGATGTGCCAGTAACTACGCACCGAGCAGCATTTTTTCTGAGAACGTCTTAGAAACTCTGTGCAATTAAATTTAATGCTTATTGATACCAAGCCTTCTAAAATCAAAAAGAAACAAAGATCAAGCATGAACAAGTAGCAAAAGTGTCCTACTCATGAAAAATTCAGTTCTTAAACCAGCAAGTATTGCCTTGGAACCAGCCCTCTTCTATGTTCTCGGTGGATTAAATAGTGTAAGCAGCACACTGCCACCGAGTTCTGTGGGTAGAATCCCTTGGCTGGATCTCTGCACCAGTGCAACCTCTTCCATTTTATGCAGGCTGAGAAAATGCACTCTACAGGACAGATTTTTATGCCAGTGAGGCCACATTTAATGAGCAAAGTGGTTTTATCTAGAATCATCTCAACAGCTGCAATTTCAGACAACGGGAAAACACTTTGCAAATGGCATTACTGATCTGCCAGTGACACATTTTACCCAGAAATATCCCACACTTAGGCTAGTTTGTCCAAATTAGATGTTTAAAATAGATTTCTTTTTTTTTTTCTCAAAATAGGGATCCAGAGCTTGCCTACATATGAAACTAAGCCTGCCTTTATTTTCAAGCTGGGGTGCACGTAACAGACATGAAAACCAAATCCCAGGTGTGATGGGTTTCTGTGAGAGAAGGCATTAACAAACACCTTATCGCAGTTCAATACAGAAATCAAATGGAAACATTTCCATATCTAGATAATGTGGACTCTTGATCTGCGACAATCAAGACTTTGGCTTCTAGCTGAAGTAACAATAAACCTAGGTTTCATGCACTCTGTTTCATTTTGCCTATGAAAACAACAGATAAGCACTCTGAAGGTAGAGAAAAAAGGATGCTGGAGCAGCTTTACTAACTGTTGGAGGCTGTTCTGGACTTCGGTATATTTGGCGCAGCACAGCGTTAACTGAACATTTGGAATGTAAATAGGATGGGAGCAGAGAAGATTTTAAAGCTCTTACATCGTTTAAAAACAAACATGTAAACCAGAAATGCAGAGATGGACACAAAGTGATTCATAAACTGAGAAATTACTCTTAAATTGCTTTTTTATGCCTGGATTCTGATAATCAGTAATGTTGTCTTTGACTCCCATCTTCTCCCCCCCTTCCCTCTTGGCTTGTGTGAATAAAGAAAAAGATTATATGAAACCCTCCCCATTTACATATGTCTGAGGATGTGAATACTTCAGAAAACATTTCCTACTTGCTGTGTAGGCTTCCTCAGATTAAGTGAATTTCCAAGAGACACTGAAGTACAGCAGCTTTAGGAGCTCTGCTCTTGAAATTGTACGGATGGTCTTTGCCTTTGGTACTACTGCTGATAGATGGACTAGAGAAACTGAGTCAGCTGGTACCACACAGTTACTGAGGTGGATGCAAGTGGCAAATATTTAGGAGGCACAACAAGAAAATCTAGCACGATGAACATAGACTTTTATTTACACTTTGGCAATGACGCATGAAGGAATGTCTGGAGTATTCAACAGCAGGCAGAAGATCATGTGAAATCAATAGATAGATTGTAAAAGTATATCATGGACCTCTTTTATGTTCTCTGTCAAGTAGGTTTAAATATTAAACCCTTCACTGTATTGAGAACTATATCTCTGCCCTACAAGCCCTCTCCGTGATCCTACAATTCTATTTCACTGCTGCGGGTGACAATGACAAAGCTTCCTGCCCTCCTTCTGCCTCTTCCCATCATCATGGTCTGTTTGTATCTCTCTGTAACATTTATGACTATGGTTTTGTCAACAGATTTTCTGAATACTATTCATGATCAACTGAATTTGAAAGAATACAATATTTGTATTGCATAATAAAAGAGAGGATAATTTTTATAGGTTTTATATGTTAGGTAATCAGCTTCACAGATGATCAAAGATTAACTTTAAATGGATGCTGCTAAGCAAGATCTTCAGTCTTAAATCAGCTTTTCTGCTTTAAACCTTTCTCTTTAATCCTCAGCATCAAGTAATTTTATAAATAGATAAAATTGGAAAATCTTTTAAACTACAGAAGTATAATATAATCAAATGAGCCTCAATGCTATCTTTTCTTGACTTGAGATAACTGTAAGAAAACATGTTTGTTCTCTTACAAGCTGCCCCACACATCAGCAGCGATACAAAATTATTCATAAACAAAACCTGGATCATTTAGAAAAAGACCACTAAAATCAACTATAAGTCCTTTTTTCTCGGTTACATAATATTTCAGAGCTGTTTCTATGTCAGGATTTAAAACTAGGCTGAACAGTAACACCAGCACCTACCAGCACATGGGTGCAGCTGAAGGAACCAGCTCCCTGGCGGTTCGGGGCCGCACAGTGCGGAGCTGCTGCTGCCGACGTGTCCAGCCCAAAGCCTGCAAGGTGGTTATCAGAGCAAAGATAACCACTTGCAAAAATTATCATGTATCCTCTCTAAATGCTTCTGCAGTTGCATGAATAGCAGCCAAATGAAAGCTAAAGATTTTTTTTCAGAGAAGATGGTTTGTCTCGGGGTTATTTTTTTTTCAGTTTATTCAGACGTTAGGGCTCGGAGTCATTTTGCCACTTAATACCTACTTATCTTGTTGTAAACAGTTTTGTCTACCACTGTACTTATGGGAGAGCAACGGAGGCCTACAGAGTATAATTTGTTTACCTGTCTTTCATGACTATGCAGAGTAGGATGAATGACTTCTGGAGGTGCCCATCTCTCTGCACTGCTGCAGCCTCAGAGGAACTCGCTGGTTGCAGTTACAGCAGATGAATCCCACTTTAGGAATCAGATCATTTACTCAGTTGCTCTGGTATAAATCTTGAGTACTTTGAACTACATTGCTCAGCTTATGCTGTGTGACCCAAGCCAATCCAAACCTTAGCATGCTTCAATCAACATGAAATCTACAGCTTAACCAGAAAAGTTTATAACTGGCTTTCATACAAACACGTTTCCTGAGATCCCTGCCAATTTGTGCAGTTTCACATTCACAGGAATGAATAATAAAAGCAGTAATATTAAAACGCTATTACTACCGGAAAAAAATCCATCACACAAAAAGAGAGAAATTGTAAGAAGTGTTGTTCAATGAAAAAAAAAGGTAACAGGGATTTGGAAAATATTTTGTGCCAGTTTTAATTACTTTTAGCATTGCTGACAGCAAATTAAGGAAAAGGTAAACAGTTTTCACAATAAAGTGCGATCTTTAAAACTACGGTATTCCTGTATATCGAACTGGTAGACCTGATTTTACTGATATTTAAATTGGGATTGCAGTGGTATCAGTCCCCTAGTTTCAGTGCAGTTACTCCTGATTTGTACAACTGTAAGTGAAAATGCAATCCCACGCTCCTCTTTGTTTTGACAGTATGCATATTTTTCCATGCCATTTAAATAATCAGATCCCTTTTCCTCCTTATGCATTGGTCACATCTCATGAAGCTGGTGAATACTTCACAACTCCAGTAAACAGCAGAAAAGGCATTTAGAAAAACTACACATAATCATTAAAAAGACAGAGCATAAAAAACTACCAGAGCTGCAGGGCAGCAGTAATATTCACAGACAAACTCTACATTTGTATTCAGCAATAAAAATAAAACCAGATAGAAACTGCCACATCCTGTGCTATGTAGGCTAAACCTACAAAAAACCAGACTAGAATGAAATGCGTATAGATGGTTATAAACTGTGTTTGGAATGCCATTAATAAAACCAAAAATGGCCCTGAAAAATGCTATAGAGCCCACTTAAGCATTTTAGGGTAAAACACTCAAGATGAATGTTACAAGACCTATGTTACTAGGAAAAATGAGTGAAGTAGGGTCAAGAGAAATTTCTGACTAAAGAATAAATACATTCTGTTGTGTGTAACGGCCACCAACATGTACCAGGGTGTTTATGAAGATTTCTCCTCTCGCAGCAACCAACGATTCGTATAGTGAGAGAGCAGCTAAATATTTTACCTGAGTATTTTTAACCTCATGTAATAACAAAGTTAAGGAGCACCACAGACAAGAAGAGCAAAGGAACAGGGGCTTCCTGTCAAGGCCATAGTGACTTTAATATTCTCTCCAAGTCCTTTGTGTCCATGGGGAAAAAAGCTCAGTTTGCAAGGCTTCTTTGGGATGGTTCCTCATAGAACACTTTACCCAGCTCAGTTTTGAGACTCTCAAGTAAGAAGAGCATCTCCTGTTTCACACCAGAGACTCCCTCATAGGCTAGCATCTCTCGCTATTGGAAACTTTTCCCTGCTATTCAGCTTAAATTTTCTATTAATTTCTTCCCATAACTCTAATTATATGGTACTTACGGCTCAGCAGTGTTATCCAGGATCACAGTCTCGGTCTTTCCATTTACAATTTTACTGCCTTTTTATAATTAACAATCTGCAAAATCCTCTAAGGAGATACTCAAGTTGCCTATCGGAAAAGACATTTCAATGCCTTGGGATTGTTACCTGAGTCAAGATAACCTGTTATATATGACTCCTCTGAGTAAGGATATACTGATAGGCACAGGATCTGCTGTCCTGCTTCTATAACTCAGCCCATGGGTAGCATGAATTTTTTGTTATAATGCACATCTAGGGCCAAATTGGACTCTGGTTCCCCTTTTCAGAGCTGTGGGTGAACATCGTAGGAACAAAGCCACTAAGCAGCAGTACCTGGAGCTATTTGGATGGCTCGGAGCAGACAAGTAATATTTAATTTGGCTTACATCTGAATCAGCATTTGCATCGAACACAGGTGCTCAGAAAGTTTTAAATCCCCTCCTTGTGGCTTTTAATGTGGGCATGTTTTCTTTATCTCGTACCATCCATCTAGTGTCAGCAGCTGCAATCCACAGAAACAATAAAGGTGCCATGGTAGCTAGTTTAATTAATTACTGGTGTTTGAAACTCATCTTGATGGTGCAGAGTATGTTGGACTATAAGGGAATACAAACAAAAGCTGAATGGTAGTAATTACTCATTCTGCTGGCAAGGTGTGTACGTCGGGCAGTAAAAATGAAAAAAGTGCTGTAAAGATTCTTTTGCAAAACTAATATGTTTTTCTGAAGTTCTGCATTATCAGGAATACATTTACACTAGCTGGTGACTAAGCAAGTCTATGCCATGACACATTTGTCTCAGTGACCCGTATCATACTGCTCCCATTTTTATTCTTTCCTTGAATAATGAAGTAATCCTTAATAGAATCCTAGATTAATTATTAATGCTAGTGTTTGTATTAGTAAATAAAAATGGAAATCTGGTCTCCTCTTTTCAGACCTAACATTTTTAGCCTAACACTAAACCTGTGGTACTCTAGCACTTTATTCATTAAAGTTTAATGTGCTTCCAGTGCATGTTTCAAGATTATTTACTCAGCAATACCAAAAAGCAAATAAGATAACTAAGTTAAAAATATCCCATAAAAATCCAGTTCTTGTTCAACTAAAAGCAAGGGAAAATGTCAGTGAAGATGAGCTACGCTTTTTGCTTATTAAAGCTAGGCAGAGTTTGATTTTAATCCATTTAGACTTTAGCCCGTTTGATTTAGACGATTTGTTTTGGGGACAATTTCTACCTCATGGTAGAAGCCGTAAAGAGAAATATCTACAGATTCATCCAGACAAAATACTGTCACTCTGCTTTCCAAACTCCTAACCTTTGTGCTTCATCAGCAGTTTATTTCCTACTGAATCTTCTCAACACAGCAGTTATTCTCCACTGTAAAACTTTATTGCCAGGTTTGAGGATGTTGGCCAATCAAGGCGAAGCCCCAAGCAGGGCTCCCCTCCCAGCCCGCACACACTCCTCCTGATGCAGCATCTTCCCGTTCCCCCCACAGAAAAGCACTGGCATCAGGCACTGACGCCCTTCAGGGCAATAAACGGTATTATTGCTTTGCTGCTTGTATTTTACAACTCAGTGGAGCAGGTGCAGCCTGGAAACAATGCTGCTTTATCTTGGGAAGTTATGGTGCTTGCTGGTTTTCAGTTTTGCTATCTCAACTAATTTGCTTCAAAGACGCAGGATGAAACAGAAGGAGCAGGCAGAGCTTTGAAAAATTTGACTCTGTTTTAACCCTTGAGAAGAGGTAGATTACCCCAGATGAGGAATTTCTGAGGCAGATCCAAGATGAGTTATCTCAGAAAAATCCAATCATTCATAAATTTTCAGGCTCAAAAGAGAATGAAGGACAGGCTCTGTGTTTATTACTTGTGAGGAGGAACTGGGAAAAATGTGAAAACATTTCTCCATGGCTTTTCCTCATGTATTTCCCTCTTTTAGCCATGATTCCGAAAGAGACAATGTGACCCTTAGATTCTATTCAGCCTTCCCAGGCTAGGTTCAGGTTGTTTCCAGCTGTGAACTCTCCCAGAATATCAAGCCGAAACTTCTAGATATTCTTTGTCTTAAGAGAAGTTATGGGAATCAAATTAGGACCAGAAGAAGCGTATCTAAGGAGCCTGACAGCATGAGTATTTGAAAAAACTGTTCAAATACTGCTGGATTTCTATAAATCTCCATTATACAGTCCTTGAACCTTTTTTTAATTTTTGATGATGTGTTTGTGGTCTCCACAGAGCAGCTGCTCGCTATCTGTGTTTCTGCTGTGTCTAGGGACTGCTAACAAAGATTGGGCATCACCGCTATTGAGCCAGGTGTTATGAAATATGTAAAACTATTTCCCAAAGAGACTGCTTCCCTCATCCCTCGTTTTAAAAAAAAAACCTGTTAAAATCCTTCCTGTAGCTGTCTGCCATCTCAGCTCACTCTGGAAATGCATTTCTCAAACTGATGCTTGAGACTGCTTTACAGAACGCTGTCAGCGTGCAGATGAGCACAGCGAACAGTGGACAAAGGCCACAGAATTGAAAATCGTACTTTCACTTCTAGCAGCGTAAATCTGGAGTAAGCTTAGTGTCCTCACTGGCTGCACTAACATATACGTGATTTGACCCTCTAATGCTTTTGGTACTCAGCTCTGCTCCCCTTTTCTTCTTGAACACATCAACCCAGACTCAGCTATCAACGCTACCGCTAACGAGACTCTTGTGACTATTGCACTGCGAAAAATGAGATCATGACTAAGTTCAATTCTTTTTAAATGGGTTTTTATTCTGGATACTTTGTGAATACACACAGAAGCTATATATATAGAAATGCATAGGAGAGCATCCCAATATAAATATATACTGAAAAATAACCTCGATAAGAACAGACTAGCTTTCTGAGGAAGCAGTGATAAAGAAAATACATATAAATGATGCTATGGGCAAAACTCACGGCTAAGTATATGTAGCTTTTCAAACCCGTTATCAGAAATGCAGGCTTCCTTTGTAAACACCTGCTCGGATATTTGAAGAACATATCACAAAGAGTCCGATACAAATTTAGATGAAACTAGAAGGGCTACAAGGGAACATACATGCAGCTCCACTGAGAAGAAATTATTTGCATAGCAGGCCACTGGATGAATCAGATTGTTGACATTTTTATATGCAGAATTCCAATTAATTCTGCTCTTCATGGAGGAAATGCTTGTTTTTAAAATGGACAAAAATCAGAATATACAGCTGATGCCTATCTGTTATGAGCATGGCAAAATGAAGGATGATATATCCATGGCTTCAGCTCATTAGGACCCCTCCAGGGCAAGGCAGCTGCTGTTTCATCATTCTAAAACTCCCCAGAACTACCTGGGAAGTTTTATGGTGCCAAACTTATATACTGGTGTTTTTTATTTTTGCAACTCAGTTCTGAAAAGTTCCTAGCAGTCTCCAGCAATCTTGATTACTCTCCTTTATCTTTTTTTTCTTTCTTTTTTTTTTCTTCCCTTCCCTGCCACTATCATTTGTAATGTGGTAGTGGTGTAGTGCGTAAAGTCATGAGTTTATTTCTCTTGATTTTTGTAGAGGGCTGACAGGACCAATCTGCTCAAGAAGGCAATGACTTGCCACTGGTGTGTGCGGCATGCCCTTGGCTTTTGAGTTATTACAGTGGTGTCTCCCTTTTCCCATATAAATATGGGAAAATTAGGATGGTTCTTATTTTTGATTACAATGGGCTCAGCTGCTGTGGAAGCTGAACGTCTGTAGAAGTATTGAAAAGACAGTGGTAGTAAGAGATGTGTCTTGACTGTCAGGTGCTACCAGTGCTAAACTTTCCTATGGTGTTACATTCTTGGATGTGAGACCTGGTAATTCCGTATGTGGACACAGCAAATGAGAACTAGATGTAAGGTTTACAAGTGGGTTATACTCACTAATTTGTTTACCCGTACCTGTGGTGGTCTGTTCTGGCAGTAGGAAGTTACGTTCCCCTTAGGTGGCTAAACATGGTTACAGATCAGCAATTGTCTTCCACTTCTTAAAATGAACAGAGATAAGGGTAAGCCTCTTAAAAACTTCTGGTGCTGCGTCTGTGAGATTCACTGGAAATGGATGAAATGAAAGAAAAGAAGGACACTCACTCCGTAGATGGGTTTTCCCTTGAGCTTCTGCTGATGTTTCTTCCTACAGCAGCTAAAGACACAGCCCCAGTGAAACCTGACTGATGGGTAAATGGTGGATAACAGCCCCCTTTATCCAAAGCTACCTGTCTACTGCTGCTTTTTTGTAAGTTCCCTCTATTTTTCATAAGGCCTCCTTTATACTTTCCTGCTTTCAAGGCCAGAATTCTAAAAACTGAATTGCTGCTGAGGGAATAGTTTGCCTTTTGCAGATTTGTATGGTGTCTTTAACCTTGGTCCAAGATGAAGGCAGCAGAAACAGCCCCCGCAGTGACTGTTTAAAGTATTTCACCACACCTGGCAGAGGGTCTACACTTACAAGTGCTGAAGTGATTTTGGATTACGTAATGACAACTTTCTGCAAAGGCTGCATGGAAGTGCAGATGGGGTAGGATAGCGTAGATAGAAATTATCTAAAAGCGTAGATAGAAATTATCTAAAAGACTGCTCTGCCAGTCAAGCTTCTGCTCTGAGAGCTGCAAATACTCAGAGCACAGCTCTCTGCACAACCAACAGACCACTTCCATCAGGCACTCGTCCTTGTGTCAGTGTGCGTGGCCACCTAGAACAGCTTTCTGTAGTTATCTGAAAACTCATTTTGTCTTCCCTGTTTGTCTGCATTTCCCTGCAGTGTATTTGTTCTCTCTATTTCTTTATAACCTTCTCATATGGAAGCATAAAAACTCCCTTGACATTGTCCTCTTTCTTTAACGGTTCAACCCTCTCTAGTCTGGAACATCTCTTCTTGGACAACATATTTATTACCAATATAGCTTTCACCATATTTCATGCAGAAAACTCAAAATCTTGTCTTGTGAGATCACAGTAACAGCATGGTTATTCTTAAGTGGGATAAAGTAGATACGTGGGAATGTGCATCAGGTTCATCAGTTTTAAACTGGAGTATTAGGGAAAAATATAAAAAGGACAGAATATGCTGTTCTAGAAAAAGCCTGTAGTTCAAGAAGGCACATCTGTAACTAGATCTCTGATTGGCTAATCAGTCAGTTGTCTACCGTAACGAAGCTGAGCATAAAACAGTCTAGTCAGTGGCAGGATGAACAGAGCAGTGGAACAGATTCTCATGGGAATACTCCTAAAATCACAGATTTCTGGCATTCAAGACAGCTGCGAGAAAATAGGTTTGGTTAGTGAATGTTCAACAAAGCTAAGTCTGTCAGCTCAGCAATGTGACATGTTTAGCCCAAGCCCTTCTAAACACATCTGCACTGGGAATTTTTTAGCTTTATATTAATTCAATGAACAATGTAAACTTAGAGCGGCAGAGTAGAACTGGAGCTATACATCCCTGGATTTACATCAGGAAGTGTCTATACTTTAGGGATTTCAGATAGGCTTAACTCACATTGTGATGTTTTTTGTTTTTCTAATTAGTCATATACAGCCTGTATTTTAAACAGCTCTTTGAATTTTAGAGAAGCAAAATGATTCCAGCTCATTATAAACCTGGAGTACGCTCAGCATACTTTTTCTTTCTGATTTAAGTATCGGGCAGAAATATCCCATGGTATCTTTTGAAACATTGACACCTTCTCAAAAGCACAACTAATCCTGTTAAAAAGGGGGTTGTGGTACAAAAGGCATGACATGTGGAAAAACTTTGTTTCGCAAGTCAGCAAAGATGCTTAGTTTGTGTCAAATTATCCCTGAATATATTGCAGGGAAACTGCAGTTCAGCTGAAAGTCTTTAACACCGAGCAAAGCATTTGTTAGCTAACTGTAAGACGGTTCTGGTCATGTGTTGATATCTCATTAAGAATTTGGAAAATTCCTGGTAATAAGTGCAATAATCTGCTTAAAAAAGGAAAAGGTGGTTTGGGCCTTACGTACATCTGTTAATTTTCTGCAAATCAAAATATGCTTGAATTAATTCAGTTTATATTAATGTTGGACCCGGAATTTCCAAACCTACCCAGGAGAGTAGTTCTCCTAACATATATTACCAGTGAGGCCAAGTGTGTGCATGTGAACTATAAGCAAACCAAAACAGAATATGCATATATTTTCCAGAAATTTCAAGAGCACACAGGAATTGTTGCCCTGACAATCAAAAGCTGCCAGTTCCTTTGATTTCCTAGACACATGAACAAATTACCATTTTCAGAAATGCTTATATTTCAGCAACCTCCATTGTTCTGTTTAAAAAAGTGTTTATCGGTTTTCATCCACATACAGGACTCAGTCCCACAAACACTCTTGCAGGAAGAAAGGTTTGTAGTATGACTTATCACACATGCAAATTTGAAGGAAGTCTCTTCTCCATTGTCCAACTAATTATTTTTCATAGCCTGAAAAAAGCACATTTTGACAGATGTCCACCTTATCCAGGTGGGGGTGGAAGATGAGCCCCATCAGGGAAAAGCCACCTCAAAAGTAATATATAATAACCCTGTTTGAAAGCCATATGTGTCTCTCCTGACAGAATAAGGAGTGACAAGATTTACTTGCAAAACTTCCAACAGTCAGTTCTAATGCAGTAATGTAAGAAGTAGGTCCTGCCATATACCTTCTGCAGGATGCAGATTTAACTTGAAATCCACTGGAGGTATTTAGACTGTGAAGTGAAGAAAGGAGGGAGGATAAAACAAAAGAGCAGAGCAGCCTCGGCTCCCGCAGTGAAGCACAAACACTCATTAAGCTCTACACTCCGAGTTACTCACAACCCATAGAGCCGCTCTGGGCTTCAGAAAAAATTCTCTGCCTTCTCTCACAAGCCAGACTGTATGCTTCATAAGCACCTTTCATCCCCCAGCACTTGAAGAAAGCTATGAACATGTACAGAGCAATAAAATAATGACGGTATTTCTATAAAGTATGGCAATCCCGTCCAGCTCGGACTCCTGCTGTGGGATGCTGGGTTGTGCGTGCCAGCCCCTGCTTACCTCCTGCTCCATCTGTGGTGCAGGTTCTGTCCCTCTGCTGACACACCCTGGTGCAGAAGCATTTCAGCGCGGAGAACCCTACAGCTCTGTGTCTTTTCATTGCAGTCCCCAGCTCGGATCCCGGCAGGCTGCCCGCGCTGTCAGCTGTCACACCAGCGTTTGGCAACATTTTGACGGTGACAATTGTTCTGCTAAGACGGGGTCTGACATTTATCCGTCGAGGAAGCTTCACGGGAAAGCTGCAAAGCCCTCTGGTGAGTTTTAAGATCTATCCACCTACACTGCAAGCAATTAATACTTAATCATGATAATCTGCTTGCAAAATAGGTAAGTCCTGTCATTTGCACATCGCATAATCCAGCCTAAACCACTTCCAGTGCTTTTAGATGCCAAGTAAGCAGCTCTAAAAAAGCTCTGCTGAGTCTGGGAGACAGAATTCCTTCCTAGGTGAGCACCAGACAGGTCTCGCTTTACCTTCAAGCTGCTGGTGGCAAAACACTGAAATTTATGCTCTCGGGTCAGGGCATACGGACTGATGTCTGCTGTGCTTGTTCCCTCTATTTTCCAAACGTGGTGTAGGAAAATCTGTGTCAAAGTAGATGCAAGATGCACTTTTCCAAATTACACACCACATGAACAAGTGAAACTCCCACTTGCATCAAAAGGAGTTGTGTTCACCTTAGCAAAACCGTACATTGATCCCTCCATTCCCAGATATTCATCTCTTAAGTAGCACCTTTTTAGAGAAAAGTACTGGTCTAGAAAGCTGACAAAGTAATAAAAATGAACAGGGAACTCACAGTAAATATCAAACGTACTTGAAAATATTTGTTTTTCTTGAGTTCACAGTCAGGCAGCTTATTTACATAAAAAGTGTAAGATGAGTAATGGACAAATACAGGTTAGATAAAAAACAGAATAAAAAACAATTTAAACCATACAGCATATTCCTAACCACTTCAAAATAATATAAAGTAGAACTGTGTGATGAATCGCCACAAAATTGCCATTTAAAAGAATGTTTTTCTTCACCTGTCTTTCCATGAAACTCTGACTTTATTCCACTGAAAGTGCTTTAATGAACTCTATAAACTATTTGCTTGGCAGAAAATTATATAAAAATGAATCACCAACGATATAGAAGGGGGTAAAGGAAATCAAAACACATGCAAAATACGTTCAAGCTGTTCAAGCACCATATACACAAACTGGACACGGGTGCAGCAGCCCAGGGAAGCTTTCTAAGTGCCCTCCTGTGGTGTCACCAAGATGCCTGAAAGGAGGACAGAGCAGTTCAGGTGACACTGCAGTGCACTTCCCAGAGACATTACTCGAACCACGAGCTATGGGGGATATCGCTCGTCACAATTAACACAGAAGAGCAGTAACCGTCTGACCAAAGAAGCGTGCTGAAAAGAAATGAAATGCCAAAACCCCCCCAAAACGCAAACCCAAGTGTTACACTGATCAAAATAAGTTGTTTTAAAGGAATTCCTTGTAAAATGCGAGTTTCTGAGAAAGTGAAAAATATTCAGGGGGAAAAAGGCTTGCTTTTGATTGATGATCTGGAATGTCACTGCTGGTTACCCCTGGCAACAGCCAGAGAACAGCTGGGTTTCAATATAAGGAAAATAGAAGGGAGAGCAAGGACCAATGTTGCCAGTGAGTTTAATTATCCACTTTCATGTTTGTATTAGTAATTGGTTTCTGGAGTGTTGGGGTTTTTTAATGCTTAATCCATATGGATGGTAACACCCCGTGCTACTGCTGTTTCTTACGCATGGCTGAGCGTCTTTTTTAAGAACAACCACAGAACTCCGCAGCCACCAAGAGCAGCCTTGGCCATCGCTGCCTTGACCCCCTCCCCATCCCGCCGTGCCTGGTGCCTACAGGAGGCTGCCAGCGACACTGGGCTACCGCCTGCCTTGGCCCAGGTACCAGCATCTGCCGACTTAGGAACAAGGCAAAACACCTTTTATTTCAGGGCAGACATGCCTGTGTACCAGGAAATCCAGGTAGGAGCTGATACCTGGCTTGGTAAGCACGGTGGATGTTTCAAGGTCGCTGTAATTGCCTACTGTGCTTTTCCCTTCTGCCCTCAAGGAATAATCAAATTAACGATCCCGTTTCCTGGCACACCCAGAAACTCTATTAATTTTACTGATTCATCCTAATACAGCGATCACTGCCAAGAATTTATTTTGGTGTTTGGTGTGCAGTGAAGCTAACGTAACTTGAAAATTATAACGTTGTAAGATATGTAGTGACATAGGATTGATTAAAAATGCAATTTAAGTGAATCACATGCTCGCTCCCCTGGAAAGATTAGTTATGGCCAGTAGAAAAGAAAGAGATGAGACTGAAAACAACAGGGGCATGGGTTTGAAGCAACTGAGCTTCCACGTGTTGGCTTGACACCACTAATCCAGCCTGTAGTACGCCTGTAGTGACGCCTTTCAATCACTGCGCACGTTTGGGTGAAGACACTTTACTTAGATACGATCAGAACAACATCTAAAGAAGGCGTTCAACAGATTTCTAATAAAATCTAACTCTTCCCATCACTGATTCTACACAGTTACAAGCCCACAAACATCTTGGGGATCTGTAGTCTTAAAATTAATCAGCTTTAAGGAAAGCTGGAATTGTTTGTCCTAAACAATTCAGTCATGTGATTAAAAGGAAACAGGTGTAAGATGTAAGAGTCAGGCAAGAGATTCTACTCTGGGTTTTTGTTTTATCTGGAAAGCCAGCCATCTCATCTGTTGCATTCATTCTCCTTTAGGAAACATTAATCTGCACAGATGGTGAAACCTAGTAATCTCTGCTAGCAGCTGCACAGTGGAATTTTTAATGAAATGGGAATTTGAAGGTTTTCACAGAAAGCACTAGAATCACTCCTATTATTTCCCGTGATGCCCAAATTACTTTGACTGTTATTTGACATCTACTGTACTGTAAATATAACCGCCGCAGAGCTTCGGTCATCGCCCCAACACAACCAGTTCAGAACAGCCTTTGTTGTTTGCAAAAGCCAGGTGCTGAAAGCGTTTCAGCCAAAGAGAAGTAAGTCACCCACAAGCAGCACATCTACTGCAACTAGGCTGACAACTTATAATCTGTTACTTGGAAACTTTACCTTACTCTGAGATTTAATATAGATTTAGCACGTTTGTAAAATACAGTGAGGATGGAGATTAAACATAAAATAAGATCTGTAAAGAAAGACGACACTAAGGAAGCACAGAGTCACCGTCAGTTTTCATCCTTGTGATATGTAAAGATTTCAGCTGAAGAAGGTACTCCAGCACTTACATTCTTGTAAAAAAGAAAATAAACAAACAAAACCCCAGCAAAGGCCTGTTCTAGAAAGACATTTATAAAATAACCATCTAGGGTAACAAACCTAACCAAATCAGCCTAGAATTAACTATGTGAACTAACAGTTTGAAAGTCTTAACAACATAGAGAGCTTAATTTTACCTTAAAATTTAGGTTAATCATGTAATTTGCTTACAAGCTTATGGTACCTTGGAGAGCAGCAGTAATTTCCTTTAAAGAACTCTGCTAGTACTCATTTTTATCATATACTAGCATTGCAGTGCAATTAATCAGGTTCACTGAAGTGAACAAGATTTTACACACGTGTGCAGGACAGGTTTGTGTCTTTACAATGAAAGCTTATGAATTGGCCTTTCTGATGCATATTTCACCACAACGTGCCCATGAAATAAGTTTCGCTTCAGGGACTGCAGTACCACGACCTACTGTAGTAATATTTAATATGGTTGTATGGGAACTAGCACACACAAAGTGTATGTATGAGAGCAACCACAAGAGCAACCACACTGGATTATTAATCATTTAGTTTGAGAAAGTTCTGACCAAGCCATAATTCCAGTAAGAGAAACATTCACAACTGTGAAAAGCAGCAGAAAATGAGACAGGTAAGGGAAAGTAATCATAAAATATGCCCAGACTTACTTTGTTGTTCTTTCTAAAAACAATTTAAACACATTTTGGGGGGAAGAATTTATATCTAGGCTTCATTTCTGAGTAGTTTATTAAGGGCTTCTAACTGATCGGCGCATGTTTGAAGTACAGTAGAGCTCTAATTGTTTCATACTGAGGAAAGATAATGCAGAAAGTCTCTTTGTTTGAGCAGAGATCCAGCCTCTGCTTCTTCCTCACCATCACAGTTGCTTCAGTTATTGCAAATAAACCACAGAGCTTTTGGGAATAAAAACTCATCATCTCTTTCTTTGTGACAGAACGGGAAAATTGAGACATGGGTGAGAGCCAGTATTGCTCGTTTGACTTCAGGGAGGATGAAACCATCGATGCCAGAACTGATTTGTTCCCAGCAGTCCAGATAGAGAAAAACAAGAGGTGTTCTGGAAATTAGACAAATTGAGGCTGAAACTCTGGAGTCTCTTCTATGTTGGTATGAATACAACGGCGCTGTACTGCACTGTACATCTGCTGATGGGAGTTAGTGAAGAAGGCATTTGCCCCTGTGGACTAAGCACTTGTGTTTTACCTGCATTTGCATGGTTAATCTGGTCAGAACCAAAAGGCCAGAAGTCCACAAAATAACCTGAGGGTAAGGTAAATAGTTTTGAAATGAATCAAGTAAATGATCTGTGTTATATGTGTGCAGCCTCCATGGCAAAGGTGCCATCAAAGTGTTGGGTCAAATCAAATCAATCAGTTAAAGTGCTATAAAATATGAATGCAGAGGGAATAGATGAGATCTTGATGTGAATAATAAAATAGTCTATAAACTACCTGAAATAAATCAATCTTCCTTTCATGCAGCAAATAGAAAATGCAGTATATTTCATATTAACTGTGGCTGAAGTGAAAATATATTCAGATGAAGATACAACATTCGAAGTCTATTTAATCTAGTGGAGGACAACACTGCCTTCAGTGATCATTTACTTCACAGAAGTCTAGGGGTAGAGTTTGAAAATTAATTGAGTCCTTACGATGCAAATAGACACTCGAAGTGATTTTGAAAGACATAGACTCATTCTGGCACTAAGTTCTGTTGACAAAAACAGGGTTCAAAACATTTGTATCTAACTATGTTAAAAATATGGTCCCAGAACTCTTAACAAAGTTTCCTCTGAAAATTCTGTAATGGAAAAAAAAGAGAAGAATTTAATGGAATAACTTTACTTCTCTTGAAGCATTCTTTACTGTGATATTTATCTCTGTAGTGTAGGAAGTAAAAGAATTCATGCTTTTAATTAAAATGAGCCACATTTTGATGGAAAGTGCAATAGGAAGAAAATGCCCAACCAAATCTATTTCAACCTAAACCCTCCCATTAAAAGCCTCTGGCTTTTCCACCTACTCATCAGGAACGCGTGCTTTTTGTTATGTATGATCCACTAGTCAAATTCATGCATGTAAAATGTTACACCTTTGGCAAAAAAGAGAAAATCCATTTACAAAAGCAGTGTTGGTTAACTCCAAACATTTTTAAAATAACAAAATAAGCATCCTATTCTATTTCTTTCAAATCGGTTCTCCATAGTATGGCGAGTATGTTTGTAAATATACAGGAAATACAAAAAGCTATCCGAGCATGTTTACTTCATTAGAGATTGACAAGAGCAAATGGAGAACACTTTGGGGATTAACCTCTGCAAGAAACAATCCAAATCAGTCTGAGAGAGCTTCTTGCCTCTCCTGAAATGGGAAAAAAACCCCTCCTGTGCTTTTAGAGGGAAATGAGATTTCCAAAAGAGAGTCGATATGTTTACTACGATTAGCCTTAATTCCTGTCCCAAATGTGACAGTTGAAGTCCTCAGCACATCTTCAAACGACACCTGCCTTCCCAGAAAATCCACACAAATACTGCCAGTTGCATTTTCTCAAGTTGGGACTGACATTTCTGTCTGCACGTCATCCCTTCTGCCCTCCAGAGCCGCAACACGCGCACATTTTCCCCAGACTGTAGAGGAAACACATTTTTCCTCTGTGTGCCTTCACTTATGATCCCAGTGTCTGCTCTGAGCTTGCCTTCTCAAGGAGTCATCACAAAACAGAATATTCATCTGCGTGCAGCTCTTAACGAATTCCCTGCGGGGCTGCCAGGGTGTGACTGCTGTGCCTGGCCTAGATAAACTTAACAGGGCACAATGGATAAAGATGTTCAAAGATAGATTTGTGTTTCAGTAATACTGGTGCAAATCCAGAATTATACTGGATTAATATTTATCTGAGACACGAATGTAATGTACACAGGATTTGGGGTTTTTTTTACAACACTACTGGAATGTTTTTGTATTGCGTAAACAAGTAAATATTAGTTTCCCCCAAACACGTTGCTCTTGTAGAAATGATTAAAGGACAAGATGAAAGAAAAAAACCCCTTTGTTGACTACTACTCAGAATTGCCAACCAGATTTTTTTTCTGACTTTCGCTTTATCTGATGAATTCTGTTTTACAGCATATGGCTTCAATCTAAGCTAGTTACCAAACTTCTATTACTCCTTTCATATTTTCCTTTCATAAAAGACACTGCCTTGAGGTCTAATTTATAAATGAGTAAGAGTGTGCCATAATTCTCAACAATAAGCAGCAAAAATGTTGTCTTTGTGAACCACTACAAAATACTAACAATTCTTTCCTTAGACTGCAAGGGGTTTTTTCATATTTATAGAAAGTTACAGGGTTATTGATCTACGACTGATTCTTCTGTCCTGCAGTTTGTGCCAGCAGTTAACTATAGAATCACTTAAGGGTGTGATTTGCACAAACAGCCATGGTGATATGTAACTACTATTGCAGGTGCCAGTAAGTTGAAGCTGAAAAACTGCAAGTGCAGTTCTGGTCACTGAATTTGCTAGGAAGCTCCAGAAAAATCTGCAAGGGTTTATCAGGTGGAATGAAAAAAAAGGGACTCATCATATTTTAAAGAAAATACTCTAGATGATCATATGGTTTAGTAAATTATAATTGCTCAGAAAGGCTGTTCGGTTTTAGATGACTCATCATTCCAAAAGCAGTACTATTTGTGTAACAGAGACTCCCTAGCATTAAAGATGTTGCGACTCAGTACGCCTGCTCACCTCCTCCTTAAAGTGGCTAAATGTTTCAGCCTCCAGCATCTTGTTAGGAAAACTTTGAAGCGCTGGGAAAAGCAGAGGTGAAGATACCATTGAAAGAAAAAAAAAAAACAACAAAAACCTCCCGAATCATGAAACATAGACAAAGGGAGTAGAAGCAAGAGCGAAAAAAGGAGTTGGGAATAAAGGGGTGTCTTGTGGGGTGGGTAGAGGAGGAAAGGGCTATCATCAAGAACCTCCGTAGCCGCTTGAAGAAAAGCATTTTGCTGCTTTTTATCCCAAGCAATTACATTGGAACTATCTCCTGTTGTACTGCATGTGACACAATGAAAGCACCCACATATGAAAAATAAGAAGGAAAGATGTATTTGGTGGAATGAAGGCAGCACGACAAAACTTGCCTTGCAAGAGAAGGTAAAGAAAAGCTTTTATTTAATGTTGGGGCTTGTTGAGCACAGCTTCTTTCTGTGACGTGTTGCCGTGCTTACAATAAACAGCTTTGGGGGTTTTCAAAGGCCTCAGCTTTGCTTCAGTGTGTTTAATCACCTGCAAAAGCTGTTTATTGCCTTGTATACTTCCCCCATCATGAGCATTATCCTTTAAGTATAAGGCTTTATGGTGAGTCTAAGCAGGCCAAATGATGCAAGGGTACAAGGCACTATCAAAGCCGTGTGCAAGCACAGATGAAATAAATCCATATGAGGACTACAGACCATGAAAGTAGAAAGATAAGCTATAGTAATGCAGTGCAATGATTTCACAGGCACTCTGCTTATCCTTTAAAATGCACTCTTGTTTGTGGAGAGCTGCACTGGCAATCTCATACGCAACTATCAAAGAAAGACGTATGTATTCAAAGAAAATTATGAGGGATCATGATAGAAAAGGCCAGAGAGATGAAGAAAAGGCGTTTGTGTGTACTTTACTTTCGAAGGCTTCAGCTAAGGTGCTTTAAAACAGCTGCAAATATAATAACAAAAGCAGAACACCGAGAAAGTATTCAAATGAGAAAATGTGCTAGTACATAGAGCACCTCCTTTATCCATAGAGAAGGACTACACACACTTGTAAAGGAGCTGTTCTAAAAGGACATCAAGACCAGGAACAATTAATCAAAGGCTTTTTAATATAAAAGAGTAGTTTTTCCTCCTGCGACAGGCAGATACAGAAAGATGGTTGAATTCAATTCAGATAACTTAAAAGATTTTTGCAGGTATTTTTACTTTGATTAAGAACGTAAGACTATCAAGGTACACAGCAACTGTGTTGCTACTGAGTTTGATAACAAAGATAGGAAATGGTGGCCACTGTAACATCAAAACAAGGACAGTGACACACCTCTCTATTTCAAAAATAATTCTAGTCTCACTAGAATTTCTGACTTCTGTGTGGCCATTTTTTACAGAGAGCATGGAAAAAACCCACCATATTAAAAATATGGAAGGATAAAGCTGACATGAATTGTACATTGGAAGCAAAAGCATTGGGCCAAATACAGTTCTTGTCATTAATGTCTTGAAATATTTCCACACAGAAGGCATTTTACAGCTATTGACAAGAAGTTTGCCAATTTTTACTCAGTAGAAATTATGAATTTACTACTCCCCTGTGTGTTTTTTAAAAGTTTTATTTTCCTTTTATTTATAACTTTGGCTGTTTTGTGACTTTTCCATGCCACGAAAATTCTAACTCCTATCTTATTTTTTAACCACTATTTCACAGCGCTTATAAGATGGTCAGTTGAATTAGTAAGCTAAACATGATGATGTTTGAAGCAAGTAGTGTTGCAGATGCTAAATAACTAGTGTAATTGCCAAGTGTTTCCAAAAATTCCGGCCTATTATGAGAAAAATATATTTCCAGTGAACGCTTCCTAGCTTTAATTTACATGCATTTACTCTGAGGTGCCAAAGACAGTCTGAACTGCTCTATATTCAAGAACTAAAGGGGAAAATTAATTTCATTAAACTGCAGGTACCTAAAAGTTATGTTTTTCTTACCAAGAAAAGCAGGCATTTCCTAAAGCTATTCTTAAAGGTCTGTGTTAAAGCAGAGGAATACAAGTTAATGTTTCTGGAGAGAAGTCAGGATTAAACAGCCAGAATCTGTTCAACAGACCCAAAGCAGTGTTGGCTGACAGAGATTTCTGGAGGTTTCTAGTCCAATTTCCTGCTCTAGGCAGCAATACCGTCAGTCGTGGATAAAGCAATCCGTGGCTTCATCCAGCTAAGTCTTTCACATGGATTTTGTGTTAAAATGGAAGAAGAGGGTGAACTGTGCACATAGCTCGTGTTCAGTCGTGTCCTGCTCATTTCAGTTTATCAAAGGAGAGTCCTTACGTTTCTCCTCTGTGCCTTTTGCCTGCATTTGGGAAGCTATTGCATAAATACGCACACAACTACATGAAGGAAGATGCTAAATTTTTAGTAGTGGTTAATGAAATCCCATGGGCAGCCACAAGTCCTTTGCCC
This sequence comes from Apaloderma vittatum, assembly GCF_000703405.1. Lineage (NCBI taxonomy): Eukaryota > Metazoa > Chordata > Aves > Trogoniformes > Trogonidae > Apaloderma > Apaloderma vittatum. Next base: position 23,844 of record NW_009720648.1, read on the forward strand.
AGTCAGTGACTCCACTGTGTCCCTAAACCGCCAAAGAGCAGGACCAGTGGCAATTCCACTTTACCACAACTAACTAGGATTGTAATTTACCCACAAGACTCAACTTAGATATTACAACTAAGTGTCAACTTCCAGTCACAACTGACCTACTTTGGACAGAAAATATTCTTCCTGCACTTTTAAATTTATAAGCAGTAAATGCTGAAAAGCTAAGCAACAAGTGCTGGGCTAATTTATATTTGTTGCGTAGCTATACAGAACTTCCTCTTCTTTCTTAGCAGTAATACTGGTAATGCCATATTTGTTATCGTATCTTGCTAGTGAATGAATTAAATTTACCACTTAACCAAGCATGAAATTATGTTTTCAATAATAATTCAATAAAAGCTGCATAAGCTGGGAACAATTATATATCTCATTGAAAAATCTGGTATCACCAAAGGTGTCCATTTTAGTCATTAAATAAAGTGTGATTGCCCATCTATAGTGCATCAAGACAGAAAGCTGATAGCCCAGTTAGCTTCAATGAGCCAGTAGAGGATGCAGGTAGTAAAGCTTATTGATTGGGCTCAAAATACCATAAAAAGCTAATGAAATGTAACTTTCATTTTGCAAAAAAATTGCAGAATATATCTCTTTAATGCTCTGTGGACTCTTGCTACCATGGCAGATCTTGAGATGAGAACTATCCTTCTCATTCTGGAATTGCTGTTTCACTTTCCCTCTTTTTTTTCTTTTTTTTTTTTTTTGTTGCAGCCAGTTTCTGTTTGCTCTAATTGGGTGCTAGTCCTCATGCTCTCTACAGCAGCATCGTTCTTTTTCATAACGTTTGATGTGCTAAACTCTTCTCTCCTTCTGTATTCTCATGCTATTAAAAAATGATTGCAGTCAGACTAACAGTAATATTTATAAAGTTTGTTGTGGTAATTTGACATACTCAATATTTCATCTAGCACAGCTGGTTTATTCTCCCATTACGTACAGCAGATGCTGTAATATTGTTCCTAATTTATGCATGTTCAGTTAAAGGCTGCTGCCTACTGCCACGCCATGCAGCACCAGCTTCCAGCTCAACAGCCCAGCTCGCTCTCTCCAGTAATCACCCTTGCGCTGCTCACAGAAAAACGGAGGTCCCAAACCTTCTAAAGATAACAGATGGTATCCAGCAGAGGCAGGAAGAAAAGTTAAAGTGCTGGCATGAATTTTGCTCCTCCCAGCAGTTCCTCTTTTTAGGAATCTCTTTAGTATATAGTTCACTGCATATGCCTTTACTCATAAAATTAGTTATGCAGGTGCACTAAAAAAAGACAGATTTTAGGTGTTGAAACAGGTATGTGGTTTTACAGCTAAAGGGCTTTCAGGACGATACCTAAATGGAAAAGAGGACACGAGCAAAATCCATTGGCCAAAGTCATACTTAATCCTTTCAATGAGAGAGAGAGCCGAGAACTAGCTGAGGGAAGAGACTGGATTGAGAACACCTAATTATCAACAGCATTATTGGAGATCTGGAAATCACAGAATCATAGAATAGTTTCAGCTGGGAGAGACCTTGAAGATCATCTAGCTCAGCCTTTGTCCCAGCCCTATCAACCTCCTAAACGATCTTCCCCAATGCAACATCCACCCTTCTCTTAAACACCTCCAGGGACGGTGACTCAACCCCCTCCCTGGGCAGCCTGTTCCAATGGCTGACAACTCTTCCAGTAAAGAAATTCTTCCTAGACCAAGATTTTTTAGACAAAGAATGATGAGGATGTAGGTGAAATACTCCCTGACTTGAGATGATTTCTGGGTTCTTACCTTGTGCCTTGTAGGGGTTTTCATTAGCACAGCCCTCAATGAACAAACATATTTTGGAGTTTGTGGTGAAGAATATATTCACAACTATTTTCTATTTTTTGCTTAGGGGGGTAATTGTTGGCAGTCCAGGCAGCAACACATACAACAGAACAATCATGTAGAATGAAGGACTGACCCTTTCACAAGGATACTGTGCCTTCACTTGCCATGAGCATTCATCATGAAACTGGTCTAAGACTTCTTCCCACTAAATAATTTCTCCTCTTCCCTTGCGCTGTTTTGGGAGAGTAGGAACAGGAGGTGATAAAGCAGCTGGACACATATAAACATCTTGGTGATATTTGCAGTGATATTCTAAGGGGAACTGAGTAAACCTTCAACTTCAAACAGCATTTAAAGAACGTGACATTTGGAAAAATATCAGTCCATTCAAATATCCTGAGCTGTTCAGGCAGAAGTTTCCCCCCAAACCAGAGCGACGAATGCAGTGATGGCCACCACGGCAGTCTGAGATGAGCTCTGCAGGACCAACACAGAGACCTTGTTATCATTTAAGCTTATACCTCTGCTTGTTCTTCTCTGCATTAGCTTTGGTACTTCTGAGCAGATTCTCTTGTAGTGCATCTTTGGCCTCTGAGACTGACTTTTAGCTGTGATTTTACTCAGTGTAAGAATAGCATTCCTTACACGTATCCTTAAATTACAGTTTGCAGTGGTTCTCAGAAGGTGTTGTGATGCTTAGCTCCCTAACTTGAATTTATCACAATAGTAAGAATACAGCATACCATTTATGTTCAAATGCTGCTGGATCTTCTACATTTTTTATTTTCCTAAAAGAATGAAAACTCCTTGGGTGAGACTCTCCTTGGGTACATTGTTAGGATTTTTATCCAATCAATGTCGCATGCTTATTAGTTTATTAAGTTTATTTTGCTTATGATGTTGAGTTCTCAGTTCCCTGAAAAATACTGGAAATGATGCATTGCCGCTGGAGAAAATAGCAAACACTGACATGCAGAACGGTGACATTAACAGTGACAAACTACAGGACATACAATTTCTTACTTTAATATCTATCTATCTATCCAAGAAATTCCCTGTTTGTTACGTAAGTGCTTAGCTTTGCTAGCTCCTGCCTTCACTCACACACACTGCTTGCAATAAGACATTTATGACAAAAGATACTGCAAATAATACATCATAATAGTAACAAACTGTTTGCTGACGTGTTTCCTACTTTCTCTAGACTAACTCCAGTGCCGGCAGACCATTTGTATCCAACTTTGACAATAAAGAAATCTCAGTGTTTTGTGAAAATTGGGTAGAAGAAAGGACCACACCAATTTTGCACTGAGGAACAGGCAGGTAAAACCCAGGTACTACAGACTGCTGGTATCAGCAGGTGCATTTGCAGACTGGCTGCCACAAAGGAACTTGGAAATAGCCACAGCATGTTCTGCTTCTGCCGTCTAATGGAGGGATCTGTGGAGCAGTGGAGAAGTGATAATGGGGGACAGAGGCAATAAAGAAGCTACAATGAGATTCTGTAGGAAACCAGGCTGCATTATTGCTTCTCTTTATGGAACACTTTGTGTTAACAGAAGATTTGTCACAAAGATTTGACCCTGAAAGGTCAAGCAAGATAGAAAAAATGTGTAAAACCAATATGTGGCTACCTCAAGGATGTTTGGGGGATGACAAACGGATAAATACATGGCACAAAACTTTGCATGACACTAGAGGGCTGTTCCATCTGAATTTTGATCGTGGATGCTTGCATAGATCCCTGTGCTTCCAAACAATATCCTTTTGTAAGGATATAAAGGCTATATAAAAGAAGGGTGGTGTAACCAAACAGAGAAGATAAAGTGCCAAAATTTTAAGTCTAAAGTTGAGATTTAGAGGTATGGATTTACTGTTGAGTGGCTCCAATATCACTGCCTTCTGCCCATGCCAAATCCATCTTGCCAGTGAGGTTCTGGGTGGAGAGTTTCTCTCTCTAGCATTCAAACCTGTCCCTGGGCAACATCAAACCAGGAGACCTGTTTAACAGTGTTTCTGTGCTTCAAATTGAGCAACACCTAATAAATAGCCCCATGTGTCAAATAGGGGGATACATCCCAACACATCTTTGGGCTATGGAAACCATGGCAGCTTGGCATTTTCAGTAACACAGTGAAAGAAAAGATCATGAATATGTATTTTTATCAAAAGCTAAAGTCACTCACAAGTAACTATTAATGTCCATCATATAAATAATATGCTTTACAGAGCTAAACACAAAAATTCATTTATTTGGAAGGGCTGTGATGACATCAAAAGTACTTTTGTGTGATCAAAATTATTCACATTTTAATATTTTTTCTTTTTTTTCAAAGGCATCTTTCCACAGTATATTTGAACACTATTTTGGGTAGAGGACTTAAATAGTACTCAATGAAATAGGACAAGATGAAATACTCAGTTAAGGCCAAATACTTAGTTAAGGCAAAGCATCTTCAAAGGAGCTTTTCAGTGCCACCTCAGCACAGCTGTGCTGCCCTTGGCATAGCCCTGGAAGACGCTGTGATTTAACAACATATCTGTGATAGATTTCTCTGCACTCTTTGTGTGGCAGGGAATGGAGGACTGCAGAATGCCAATATAGGGATTTAACACTATCGGTAGCAAAGTGTGATGTTGATATGCTGCCTCCAGCTGTTGGCTGGGTCACAGAAGAAAGAATATGGGTGTAAAAGGTATACTCACTCCTTTTTACATCCAAAGAAGGTAAAGAAACACAATTTATCCTTATTAAACCTTGATTCCTCTTCTCCTTCCTCCTCATCCCAATCTATACCTCAAATTTATCTATGTGGCAACATGCCATGTAAGTTAGTATATTCTGTGCATCACCCTCTTCTGCTGAATAGCTTCTCTGAGACAGGTGGCACTGAGCTGTTAAAATAAATAAGAGTGCAGTATGCAGTACATGCAGTACATTGTTGGTAGTTTTGTTTTTTTTTCTGAGCGGTATGTCAAAGATTAGAGATTAGCACTACTTAAATTTATATGATGAACGTTTTCACCTTGATCCCAAAAGCAGCTTTGAGATAGTCAGACCTTGTGAATTCAAAACACTAAAATAAAGAGTCATCTTTCTTCAAAGAAACAGAATTATCTTGTAATAGTCACTTCAGATGCTCCAACTGCCTTTGTGAAACAATCCCCTCAGGGTATATCAGCACCCAAAAGAACTTCCTTCAGATAGTTTTAACCAGTGATGCAAGTTATACAGATGATGCCATCCCTTTACCTATTCAGAACATAACCCAGAGCTGGAGCTGATAGAATGGAGAAAAAACATAAATTCAAAAAATCAGCAGTTTATTGACTTTCCTTGCAAATGATGCTCTTTCTTCAGACTGACGCTTTAATCAAATGTCTTACAGTGAGTTTTCAGATTCTGGAAAAGTTCTGGAAAATAGACTACAGAAGAAAATGTTCATTTGCCTTTATTTGACTGCCGAAATGATGAATGACAGGATACAGCTTTGGCAAAAGGAGGTAGCTAAGACTCTCATACATGTACACACAAAAGCATACATACAAACATGCTTACTTTTCCTGTAAGACTAATGGTCTAAACTGAGAAAGGAAAGACGAACTGGAGCCTAGAGAAGACTCACAAAAATGGGACTCTTATGTATTTGGCAATTTAGACTTAAGTATTAAGATTCTACTTTGTTTTTCTGTTCTTCTATGCAAGATTACAAAAGAAACGTCTCTTTATTTTAATCATCTTCTTCACATTTCCCAGTTGAAATAGATGCCCCAATGTCAAGTTTAACTTCCTTTTCTTTTCTCAGTTTAAAAGCTGAAATTCCCATTGTCAGACTTACGTTGATAGTTGGGGACTGTTTGTTGTTCAGAGACACAAAGCTTGATAAAGACGCTGGAGGGAAAACTGTTCAGTTATAATTGCTTTCAGCTGAAAGTTACATAAACCAAACAATAGTTACAGAATTCCAACACTTACCTAAGTGAGTCAGAGGGCTACCACACGTCTAAGCAGTACTGCTATGAGCTATGATTTTCTGTCACTTTCTGTACAGGAACAACATATCCCAAATTAAAAAAGGGTCACCCCAAGGGATTATTTTCTCCTTCCAATTTTCCTGCAACCCCCCGTAACATACACTGTCGCTTACAGTAAGAACAGTTCCTTACCCCCAATTTATGTATATTTTCCTCCTCTGCTCCAGAATCATCTACTGATGGTTTTCCTCAGCCTGTTGAGCAGCACACAGCTTAAATATCCCTACTGCTTTACCATCCAGATCCCACTTTGATGAGGAGCTGCTGATCCACAGATTTGTTTTTGATTATTAGATACAGTTCATTGACCACCGCTTCAGTTTTCTCCTTTAAGCTCCTTTCTGGCATCTAATCCTAAAATACATAGTTTAATTCTCCTATCTATAAGCAAACCATGCCTGCTTCCATCTTCAACAATCAGCGATAAACAGGACGAGGAGGAAAAACAATGAACTCGCACTTCTCTTTAACACCAAACTGCTACTCAGAATTCTGAATGGCACATTTGACTGCCACAGCAATTTGTATTTCACCCTGGCAGCGGTATTATTTATCCCCATCTTCTCTAGCTTGCAGTAGAATTGATGCCCATCTATTAGAAAGTACCTACTCCAGCTGCAAGACAGGCAGAAATCCCTGCCAAAGACATGGTGATTTCTTGATTACATTGAGTGTAAAATAATACAGGGACATGTGAGTGAGAGAACTGTCGTGCAGGAGACACAAAACCAAAAAACCAGTTTCACAAGTACGAGACTTGCAATTATTTTGTGTTTAACACTCCAGTCACAAAACAGGTTTACTTAACTTTCCCGGGAATTAACTGATGATAAATTCATGTGGATCTCTCTTCACATGTCAATGGTTCCCCACTGTCACGGACAACCAGAAATTTAGAACACACCAACATGTGCATTTGTGTCCCCACATACTCCAGTTCTCAAGAAAGGCTCGCTGAAGTGATAAGGAAACAGCAGTCCCAATACGTGAATATATGCGTTTCCTTATCTGTGATCTTTATAGTCTACCAGCAAAGTTTGCAAGTACCTCTGAAGTAACTGTTCTTTCCTGTTCTAAAGCCAAGGACTAAAATAAATAAACAAGTTACCTGAACCTGCTGGTTGCATTTCATGCTCACTTACAAACACATCTGAGAACATGAAATACTGAAGGACTATTAGAAAAGTTAAACAATTATTAAACAGCAATACTATATTTAATTTTTTACTCATTAGAGTTTTCAATGTTTGCATCAGACTTTTGACTCACTAAAGCTACTCTAAATCAAAACATCATATTATTAAACCCTATAAAAATTCACCACAAATCAGTTTACAGATGACATTGATGTCTTATTGCTATCCATTCCTCCTGGACGATTTTTAACAATTCATTTTTTATGTTCCTGCAGTGCTGAAATATGGTTCACACCAGTTTCTGTCCTTTTAGTAATCACCAAAGCAAAGCTTGGCAGTTGTCATATATTGCACTCCTGAGAAAAATGCTAGTAATACTCTGAATTGATTGAACAGCATGGAATCAGAACTAGCTGGCAGAGAAACCATTTAAATGATTTCAATTCATAAATCTCTTTTCTCTTATCCTATTTTAGTTTAGAAACTGCTAAATATTGCCATTATCTTGTGATGCATAGAATGAACCGATTATTTATAAAGATATTAATTTAAATAATATGTGATTGCATTCATTAGTGTCCAATACGAGAAGGCAGACTTATGGATCTTACTGAGTAACTTTCATTTATGCACACTGAGCTAGAGAATCTATATAACAGTCCTTGGCCAGCAGCAATCGATTTGTTTATTTCCTCAGAGGTCAACATCAGGTAAAATGGCCTTCTTTGTCTTAAAAATAAAGCGATTTTAAACAGAACTTTGCCCACAATTTCCGTCCTTGAGCATGACCTAAAACGATTAGTAAGACACAGCATCACTGACGTGACAAGGTTTAATTAATTGGCAAGGACGCGCTTGGTGGCTAAAGCAAATGCTGTCACCTACCACATTTTAGGAGAAAAATTAGCGTGGTCAAAAACTGTAGCTCGGTCTTAGAGAATCTTGGAAACGGGGTTCTTGAAATTAAGTCCCCAGAGATTCAGGAGATCAAAGGCAGATGAGTATGTCAGGGGATGAATTTTGGGGGACCTGAGGCAGAGCTCTTGGAGAAGGGAGATGCCAGCAGTGGTGAATGGGGGAAAATACCCCAGCAGGTGACTAGCTCGGTGGGAAGTGAGGGGGTTTGTTCATCCTCTGCTGAGTTCCATGACAGCCCAGAAATCCCAGCTTTGGAGCCTGCGACCCGTAGGACTTGCTGCCTACATGTCACTCGACCAGGCTGGCTGGTCCGTGAAGTTATTCTACTGTCCTGTCGCTGACTGCCCTGGTGCTTATGCAAATCCAACGGAAAAAAGCACAGAAAGTGAATCGGCATTTTTCTTTGTGACAGAGTGGAGGCGTGTGATTTGCATAGTAATAAAGGTTTGTGCTGTTTATTAGAAAGGGCTGTTTATCTGGAAAGGGCTGCATCTTCAATTCACTGAAAGAGATAATCAAGAGACAAAGCTGGGCCTGAGAGAGAACTGAAACTTGGGGAGTTTCTTCAAAAGCAGCATTTCTTCTGGGGAATTTAACTACATGTAAACTCATTAAATATCTTGTGCTGAGATTCTGGATCTTGAAATCCAATTATCTGTATCAGTGATATTCAGCCTTCAGGACCTGAAAAGCCACTTCCTCAGGAAATAGAGACGAGCAAACATGCAAAATAACAGGGCGCAATTCAGAATAACACCTGATGGTGCTTGAATTGTACATCGCGTGATCTGACACCGCACTGCAATCATTGGGCAGCACATAAAGCAATATATTATCGCTCACTGGAACTATATTGGAAAAAAGTGGATCAAAGAGGTATAAATATTTGGCAAACGGCATTACCATCCCTTTGTTTCTGAATGGAGTGGGAAGAATTTTCTTCTCAGCCTCAGATCAGAAGTAACTATTAAGGCACTGGCCATGTAAAAGGACTGTACTTTTCTCCCCTTTTAGTCTGCAGCGTAGGAAGGCAGAAATGTTGTCCTTCATACTCTCCTTTCAGACCATTCCTTTTCTTTAGGAGCAAGAAAATGATTATTTTATTCCCAAGCAGTCAAAAAAAATTGTAAGGAAGTCTCAGTTGGGTTTACTAAAATGCCTACTAATACTAATACTAATACTAATACTAATACTAATACTAATACTAATACTAATACTAATACTAATACTAATACATACTAATACTAAAACACTAACACTGATACTGACACTAACACTAACACTAACACTAAAATAAACCAGTGGTGTCAGCTAGAAACTTATGTACTCAGGGTGGAATCTTTAGTCATAAATTCTGTAATGAAATGGTTTGGGACAATTTTGACTTGCTGAGGGGGAAATTGAGAACTAAACAAGTAAGCAGTTTACAGAAATTAAGCAATGCTTCCTACTGTGAAAAAATAAAGGCCCAAGAGAAATGAGTTTTAAGGAAAAAAAGAGTTAAGACAAGAACATGTTAAGCCAGTGATCATATCGCCCAGGTTATGTGTTATCTGAATTTCTCTAGACCAGTCTTGGAATTTATTCCTGTGTGTGAACCATTTCTTTTTCATTTCAAAAGTGAAGCACAGAAAGTAGAAATCTTGTTTTCAAAATAAAATAAATATTTGGAGTTTTCAAATGCAAATAAAGTGGATTTCTACTTTAATAGGAAAAAAAATTGTTTAAAATGTAAAGTTACTCCTCTAAGACTAACTGCACCAAACGTTTCCTTCCTCCTAGCTCCCTCCTAAGGCTTGACTCTCCTCCCAGCTCCCTTTTCAAGAGGTGTATAATTCTGACTGTGTGCAACTAGCTGTCTCTCTTGTTCACTGTGCATGTAAGCGAGCTTATTATAACTTTGATTAGAAACCATATCAAATCTCTTTTTTATGTATTTGTCTTTTTTCTTAGGTTCAGTTCCATAAAATCCTTTCATGTACCACATAATCACAGTTAAGTCTTGTCTAAGAAATTCCCTGGCTGCTATATCAATTGGTTCATTGCCCTGAAAACTGAAGTGCTTCATCTCATAGGAAACACACCTCCGTTTTCAACATATAAAGAACATTACCAAAAAAATGAACACAGATATACTACCTGCCAAATCCAATCCTCACGGAAGCCTTAACTACGAGCAAAGAAATTTTTTTTAAGGCACTAAAATTGCAATCTTTTCCTCAGAGGAGAATTCTGATTCAACCATTTTGGAAACCTCCCTAACACAGACTAACCACAACTAGAACGAATCCTGTTCCTGTGACGTGAGAGAAGGCCATCACGGTGACAGCAGCAGGATAATACTTGTGAGTGTGGTAACGACACCTCATTCTTGATATGGCATGTCCCAGGTTATCCATGCCTCCTATACTTTATTAATATCAGACATTTGCTTCACACTGAGCAGGTACAAAAAACCAGTTGAATTCTTAGAAGTGTTAAAGACAACCTGCTGGCTTCAACTCACTGACAACTTCCATGTAATTTTGTTCCTGACTTTCAGATTATGCCATACTGTAATTTATACATAATCTGAAACACGTTAGCTTGTATCCAAGTAGCAGTCAATAAAACTCTTCTTGGTATCAAAATGAAAACCTTCAAAGCATTAAAGTGTCCATATTACCCTGAAATCTGGGCCATGGTTGGCTGCATTCCTGTCCTTCAGTAAGCAGCAAGACCACCTTTTTTATCCTTTCTGTGATGAAGCTTACATCCACTCTGATGTATGTGCACATGTACCACTAGAACCTCAGTGGGAAGTACAGAGCAAACTCCTAACATCTCAAGCTGTTTCCAGCCAAAATCTCATTTGTCAAGACAACAGAGAATATAAATCATTTTGGAAAACCCTTTTGTTAGAGTCTCTGCTTGTTCTGATATTCTAAGTCACAATGCCTTTTCATCTGCATTATTCCATACTACAGATTGAATAAAAGAGAACCACCTGCATGGAATAAGCAACAAAATCTTTAAAACACCCTTAAAGCAGCCCCACATAAAAGAAGCAGCACAAAACCGTTATGAAGTAATGACAATTTCCCAGAGTGCTAGCAGGTTCAAAATGTTTTATTTGTAAAATAATTTTAGAACTGCAAAGGATCAACTCTTCAGTTGGATAAACAGACTTGGTAACTTAGTTATTTGAGGTTTGTCCTCAAGTTTAACTTCCGCACCGTGAATACATTCTTTTTCTTTTTTTTTTTCATAACTCAGCTTATTAAGATATACTTTCCAAAATCTGGGTAAACAAGGTTTCTAGACACATCATTTACAAAAATGTTATAGGTCAGAGATAGTGGTTAATAAGCTAGTCAGCTCTGGTAGTTGCTTTTCAACAATAAATTATCATGCTGATTTTAGATGAATAAATCTATGCTAACCTGTCCTTTCCATCTGATCCAATATCCTTGGAGATTTACTTATGATCTATTAAAATAAATGTCGCTGTTCAGTTTTCTAATCTGAGATGTCCAATCAAAAAATCTTACAATGAGCACCAGTATGCTCTAGATAACACAGAACCTAGATGACTTTTTGAACACATTTGTCTGCCTGTCCCATGCTGAGATATGTATTTCACAGCTCTTTTCAGTTCATAACATAAAGAAGCTCATTTATCCCTTCCTAGCCCTTAATGTGATGGCACCGCAATGTTAACCTGATTTAGAAGAATAAAAGAAGATCCCGGCCATCTTAACAAACACTTTTAGAACAGCACCTTTAAAATGATGGGCCCAAATTTAATGATCAACGTGGAGTTTCTAAGTGAGATGTTACTCTTCCAGACAGCGGAGTTTCAAGTAACAGTTAATCTGAACATATTAAATACATGCTAGAAGACATGTAAAAATGTATAGTTGTTTTCTCTTCAACAGTGATGAACTGGTATGATTTGCAAAGTGTGATGTTGTTATTCTGCCTTAGAGTTGACTGAGATAAAAGTGTAAATGCTTTAGAGACATAAAATATAGCAAATGTTTGTAATTTGACTAACTTCTTAGATTTATACCAGAACATGATGGAACACCTACCTTTCTTCCCCCTGTGTTTATGCGAAGTGGAGTTAAGAAGGGATCGAAAATCATATGGCTGGTTTCAATATTGACAGGTGACTGTCTTTTCCCAACAGAGCAAAGATTCCAAGCTGAGTTCACCAAACCCCAAAAGGAGGGAACTGCAAAATATAAAAAGTGCAAAGTTTAAGGAGAGCCTGGAAAGACTAGAAAAATATATGCGAGGCAGATCATTAAAATTGTCATATTGTCTGCATATACACATTGAAACTGAAAACAGGCAAATCCATCTAGCACTTGAAATTCAAAACTCCATACATAAAGGCCCAAACCTGTAGTTTCGTATAGCTTTGTATCAGGAAAGAAGTTTTGGTTTGGTTTGGTTTTCTCATTTGAAGGGATGTAGATACAATCTCAGATTCAATTATAAACAGCTCATTTGTTAGTATTATAGAACATTTACTGGGCAATAGGAACGTGACTCATTAGTCCTTATGCTAATTTTGCATATCATCAGTGTGACCTTACACTGAAACCATTCCAATCTACTCAACTTTTTAAAAAGTCTTCATATTTAGAGTACTTAGTTAAACCCACACAATGACTGTAAGAGAAACTCACGCATTGTGATTCCAGAGAACAAGCCTTCTCTCTAAAACAGGTTCTAGGAAGTTTTGTTCCACTCACCCAAACCTTTCTTGAGTCAAATTTCAATCTAAAAAAAACTGGTTAGAAACACTGTACTCTGGTGCTGAGAAAGGATAGTTCCTTCCCTGTGTGTGCAATGGCTTGGGTCACGGAGGAACCCCTGTATTTTGACAAGCTGAACTACCTTCTGTACCCCTAATTGGAAAAAAAAAAGTGATGTAACTGTGTACGGCTTATTATAAGGTAACTGCAGGCTGAAGGTTATATTGCATCTAACCTGCAATTAATAGACAAGATCAACCTGAATTTCTTCCTGGATGACGAAAAGATTTCTCACTAAATAAGAGCAACTAACCAGCTACACAAAGGACGTATTTAGATTTGCATCTGCACACTTTGTCCCTGCCTGAAGTATACAAAGCAACTTTGTCTTTATTAGACTCGCTCTGTACTTTTGTCTAGCAGGTGGAAATTTCACAGGTGTGAACGTTGATGCCTTTTTTGGCTTTTTTTTTTTTCCTTTTCTTTGTACATGATGGTAAAAATTTTCAGAACTTTTGAGCCTCAAAGCATTCTTCTAATCTGCAAACTGCCTACAAACCCAGACTAGGAAGGAGAACTTGGGGCAGGGGCACAGGTGCTTCAACCAGGAGGTGGAGCTGAAAACAACCCATCAGCTGCTTATAAAAAGCTTCTTAGGTGCTGTAGCTAAATGTTTGGAGGATTTTGCAGTGTGAATGCTTGTGTTTCTGCTTGCAGTTTTTGGCTGCTCTTGTAGGAGCTGTGTAGAGTTTGGGCTGGAGTTGAACTTCATGTTTGTAGCAGACTTAACCCATTGGTAAGGTCTTTCTCAGTGGGGAGAGAAGTGGGAAATATCTTCTGAGTAGCATAGCCTTAGGAAAGTGGCTGATTTTGGTGTTTTCCCATTGTGTTTTATAGAAAAACTCGGTTCTTTTTGTCCTCAAAGTTTGAGTGTACTTAGGTGTAAAACTTTGGTTAAGCTAACAGATAGCTTCATGTAACTTCTCTAAAAACTGGATAAAGTTCAGGGTTCTTTTAGGCTACTGTTGTAAAGCAAAACGTTAGTGTGAGTGTCTACACAGAAGTGATGGAAAATTTTGCATTTGTTGAGTATCTGTCTGTTCCAGTAGGTCACAGTTATTTTCAACAGATGTTACTTTTATTACAAAATATCTGAAAACTCAATTTTCAGCAAAAGTTTTTTTTTCTCTGTGCTAACCTCTCTGTGCATCTACAAGTGAGCTTAAGCAGCCCTGAAGGGATCCAAGTGATACAAGCCATAATTGACGAATTACAGCTAGCAAAGCTTAAAGTTTCCTTGCATACAGTTTCATAGTGAACGTATGATACTAATACCTTAAATTCACTGGCGAAATATCTTTTCCTAACACCTGGCACGGGTAATCACATCAGCTCACACGCAAAGCCGCAAACAGGCAACTCCTCCTCTGCATGAAATCTAGGCAGTGTGATGCTTTACGACTCTGGAAAAGCCAAGATCGGGGAACAGCACCCAAAATGGCCAGAACTGAAGATGCTCACATCAAGTTATGTCAGTAATCTTTTATTTGAATAAATGAACCTGTATGCAATGACACCCTAGATTGTCAGTTGGAAGGCCTTTAAATTAAGGGAAGCTTTGTGTGATCAGAAAAATGAATGGGCAATATGGTCTTCAAAACTTATTTAGCTCCCCTGTTTACCCTACCAGTCAATTCCCACATCTGCTGGAGACTTACAAGACTGTAGAAATTCCAAGAGCATGTTCAATGGTAGTGCTACTGCTCTGAAGTTGAATAAATGTATTGCAAGTAAAAAAAAATCCCCAACAGAACATGCTTAATTATTGGTGCTTTTTCTGAAGAGAAATACCATAGGATCTCACTTCAGTTTTCATCAGAGAGAAAATCCCTCTAAAATAAAAGAATAAAAGTTTCAGCTAATTGAGTTAGCCTGTTTTCCCTTGATCAATCTCCCTGTGTTGTTATTGAGGGGGGGGCGGGGAAAAAGGGGAAACTGTAGAGCTGTATGTTCAAGAGAGGAAAATATTAAAAGTGAAATCTGGTGCTTGAATGGTTTCTAATATAACTAAAAAAATCATCTGGGCAAAAATACTCTTCATATTTGTAAAAATAATTCTTTAGCAAGCTTTTAAAAAATAAATCAACAAGCTAGACAAGATAAGTGCAATAAAAGGGCAAGTGAAATGCGGCAGTTCATATTACTTAAGATGTAACTGGGATTGTCCCACAAAAGCTGCACTGCAGAATAGCTGCTATGAAAGGATGTTTTATAATGTTATTTCTGTTTTTGACAGGGCAACCTTGCATCCTGTGCAATACCTGTGACACCAGCCCTCCACCAGCAAGTCAAGAAGGTGGAGCTCCAGGACGGGGAGGTTGCGCTGCAAAGGTCACACTTGTCACCCAGCCACGTAAGTCTGTGTTGCAATCTCTGATTTCTTTCTAACACGTAGGAAGTTCCTGCTTAAAAATTTCTCCAGCACATCCTTCTTGCTCTCTCTGTTATGTGAGGCTGGACAAAAAGAAAGTGCAGCGAAGGTAAACTTACCCCAGTGATTGGAATGACTTTGCTTTTGCTTCAACTGAAGGTTAATGAAGGATGACTGACCTAAGACTGCATGCCTAAGTTAACTAGTGAATGGGGATATTATGCAATATTAATATCTGATTACATTCAATTAAAGTAATTAGTGCTGCCGCTTAGATGCTCAAAGTAATAGAAAAGTATTCAGAATCATAATGGAAAAATCCAGAGGCTTCATGTTGGAAACCAAGGCTTAAATAAACACAAGTACTGAATTAACTGTTTAGTTAAAGAAATTAGTGTATGAATCTAGAAAAACTGTATCAAAATATTCATTATTTTATCATTCCATCTAAGCTAACAGACCAGATTCTACTCTGGGTTATGCCATTAATGAAACAGTATCTTCTTCCTCACAATTATGTTGTATTTCTGGAAAAATCTAGTAATGTGTGAGTGGGAATATATCACATTTCTTGTGTGTGGACCTCTGAAGCATGTTAGCAGCCTGGCTCCCCTGCTCTACAGAAGCTACTCTTACAAGGTAGTTTGCATGCAGCCCATGTACTATCTTAAAATCTCATTTAACAAGGCTCTCTAGCTCCTGGTTATCCTACCAAAAGTTTCTGTGTACTGATCATGTCATCTCTGCCTTTGTCTATAAATCTCTCTAAATTTATACTGTTTGAGAACTGATTTGTTGCAAACATGTTACACAGACATAAGGTGATAAGTTTCTGTCTTATCAATGTCTTGCCTTCAGCCTTCTCGTAACAGAAAGAAAATTGGATAAATTCAAAGTTTATTTTCTCTGTACGTGGGTATGCTATGAACAGACTTTTGTGTGTGTGTGTTGCACTGGGAGTGAGCGAGTTTACTTATATTTTATATCTATGCAAAAATCTCCAACATCCTTATTCAGTCAGTATCTTATTGCAGCTGCTCTTTTTTTCAATTTACTGGGAACAATTTCTATTGAGATACATGAAGATGCGCGAGTATCAGCATGACACAATAGAATGAGGGATTCTGATGGCTTTTACCAAACCTATGCATAACAACAGCAAAATAATAGCAGCTAGAACAATAAAGCAAGGATTGAATGCTATTCTCCTCGTGATGAGTACCAAGGGTTTGCCTAAATAAATATAAATCTCCTCTCTCCAGAGTAAAGCAGTGAGTGAACCATGTCCCAGACGGATGCCCTTCTGCAGGGAGAGCAAACTTGCAGACAAGCACAATGGTGCTGTCTGCAGTGCATGCTGATGGACGTGGAACCGTCTGCAGGCACGCTGTGGGAGGGGGCAGTAGTTTTCCCAGTATGGGATCAGGGATAAATGCTGTGTACATCTTACTTGATCTTAGAAAGAAAAAAAGATGCTGGACTCAAAAGGTCCAGGTGAGAGAAGGGTGGTGGACAGTTACGCAGTGTCTCCTAAACGCCTCCCTGCCTGTCAAGGGCTGACTGATAAAGTTTCTCAGAATTCTACCCCGTGCTCTGTTTCTGCATCGTGCTCTTAGCAAAGCCATAAGGAGTCTGTAGGTAGCATTTCTGAGGCACTTTTCAGAAAAGTCCTTGCGGTGCACTGGCTGGAATAGTTTGGTCTAGCTCGGAAGAGAACAGCTGCACCGAGACGACTCCATGCCTGGCCTGGGGACATCCTGCAGCAGAGCTGCCCTGGGCTGTGTCCCTCCGCCACACCCAAGTCCTGACCAGGTCGGTAGGGCGAGCTGATGATCCAGGTGTGAAAGGTTATGTAGCAGCAAAGCTGTGTCAGTTCTTTCCTTACTGCTTGCAAAGGGATGTTCCCACACAGGAGCTTTTTCAAGGGGAGGGAATCTTGGAAACTGTCTCAAAATCAAGCATCAGAAAAATGACTTTTAGTAAAAAGTGATAAAATGAACAAATTCATTGGAGTATATCAGAACTCTAGGATGTGTACCACAGTGACTTGAGTTGCCAAAATCCTCACTTAAAATCTGCATCAGTTTGAGAACTAAAAAGTAGCACATGTGATCCAATTTTTATAATGCTTATTTTTAAAGCTGCTTATTTTCCCCAAAGTATCTTCTACTGGTCACTGCCAATAATAGGAGATGGAGTCAAGACAGTAAAGTTATTTCTGTGTTGCACTGCCCTAAGTCTGCAACTTCCTCTTTGAAGTTTGCCCAACTTTCAAAACCACAGATTTTCTGAATTTAAGTTAACAGTTCCTGAGCTTGAATAATAGGAGTCAATTTATTCATGCTGCAGATCCCTGTTTATGTATTTAAGCTTTAACATCAGCCCTGGCAATAGCATAAAACACAATCAGATTGTATTTGTGCTGCAATTATTCTTGCCCTGTGTAATTACTGGTCCCTCAGATGAAATCTCAAGCTACTTTATTGAAGCTGGGAATTGAAACCACAGAGAGAATCAGCTATCTATGTACATCAATAAAGCAGTCCATTAATTATTTCCACCTACTCAACTTGAAGAAAATTACCATACTAATGCCTCTGGATAACCACATGACCTGCTCTGCTTCTACATAAAAGCTAAACGTAGAGTCATAAAGGCTTTGAGAGATAAATCAGGGACACCAAAGAAATGACAGAGTATAGAATGGCATTCACGTTAAGTAATTGGTCACAGAAACCTCCAGGCTGCAGTAATGTTAGACAGTATCACAATGGTTTAAAATTTGAGAACTGAAAGTACTCTGATTTCTTCTTAAGAAGCGGAAAGTTGATAGCTGAAATATATCCTCCAGAGTAAGACATGGTAATCCTTACCATTATTCAAAAAAATGGTAAAAAATACTAAATTTTTTCATCAATAAATCTTAAAACACGTTTAAAAAAAAAGAAGAAAATTATGGAGAACCCTAACAGTATCATATGACAATATGCTAATTTCATACCAGGCTGTTCAAATGTCATCTCCTCTCCATAATAAAGATTCTCAATGACAGGAAAAGCTCAAGAACTGCCCTGACTAAATGAGAAAGAACAGGAAACTTGAAGGGGGAAATGAGGAGTTAAGATTCTGGAACGATACTTTCTTTTAAAGAGTGCTAATTTTCTGCTATGCCTTTAATAGAGACACCCTGCAAATACCCTCTTCAATTTACCTCTTAAATTATAGCTGCTTATTTCTGCCTAATTAAACATTTTCTTCAATTAAGAGTATTACCTGGAAAAAGATATTCAGCAATCACAATTAGTGACCTCTAACCTTGCAAAGCTTTTTACTTATTTTCATCTGCGCATTTGGATACCAGCGCAGAAAACAGTACAACTTCTTTCATTACACCGATTAAACCAGACTAATTCACTTTTATAAATCCTGTTAATCAAGGTAAAGAGCAGTTACACAACAGAATGCAATTAGATGTTTCTCTGCCACATCGTGGTGAGTTAACACATATACTAAAACTATACAATCAAATGCTACTTTAACATTTTCCAAGAATACAAGTCAACTGCTTAAAAGCTACTTATAGATGTTTTTCATATGATCACTTCTTTTTACACTATTAATATGTAGGAGTAGGAAAGGGTGTATCTATAGGTCTAAAAGTTAGCAGCTGCAGTAACAATCTCCTAGGGCCACTGTTACAACTGCCCTGAAAATACAATGTACTTCTCCCTCTCTTTGCCAGTAAAAGGATACAGAGTCTGGGGAAAACTGTCATTCTGTGCCATGTTTGTGAAGTTCCTGCTGCTGAAAAGTTTAGCATAACTATGTCAAGAAACGAAAACAGATTAAAGGAGAGTTTGGTTTAAAGGTTGAAAAGAAACTGGGATGTTTAGTGGAGTTGGCACAGATTGCTTATTAGAATGGGTAAAGGAAATCCTTGGTAAGAGCTAAAAATGAAAAAGGGGAGGAAGGCAACACCCTCTCCTTGTCTTCTCAAAACAAGATGCCGAGTGTACACGTGGACTGGATCAGCGCCTTTGTCTGCCGTGCACTCGCACGCGGGGCTCCCTTACGCCTGCCAGTGCCTGGGATGCTTGTAGGAGTAACCAGCTGCATCAGTTACTCGCCACTCAGCTGGGCAGCTCCTAATCCAGTCTGGTTAGTCCCTCAGTCATCAGTCGCTGCCAGGGTTCAACACTTTGCCCTTGAAGCAGGCAAAGAACAAGCTGGCAATCACAACTGAGTGAGTTTGCCTGACACTCATTGTAATTTGGGAAAGAGGGAGAGTTTGGCCTGGATTTAAATATAGACTGAAAGGGAAAAAGACAAAATGCCAAAAGCTGTGATGGCCGTCCTGCTTTTCAAAGAGGGCTTTGGGCAGGAAACTGTGGCATTGAGCTGTTGTGTGGTCTCTAAAAGTAACCTTTTTTCATCTTTCACTTTTCTGTTTGTGCTGCGGTTCATGCTGTAGAAGTGGGGACTTTGGCTGTTACTATTAAAATTAATGACTGTTCTGAGGCAGGGCAAGTTGAGATATAAGGTTTTAAAGTAGATCCAGAAGAAGAGTGAAGAAAGCTTCCAACTGATGAAATTGGAACACAGGAGGAAGTTGCTCAGAGAAAAGGAATTTGGAACATTGTTTTAAGGAAAGGGGCAAGACTGCTTATCCAGCAGATAACTTGAGCTCTGTTCTGTAGATTCAGCTTTATTTTAATGTCTCTGGGATACTATTGATCCTTTTGCTGAAAAATATAAACGAAGGAAGGAACATAAAAAAATTACAAAAGACAGCATATTTATTCTACCGAAGGTGCTCTTTCTGGATATCCCAGTGCTTCACAGCGTACTGTTACTAAAACATAACTCGTGCATAGTAAGTTGGATTTTAACTGTTTCTTGTCAAGTTCTGTATATGTCTGCATCTGTTAACACTTCCTTTGATAGGACGGATATAATGAGCGTCACATTCTGACACTACAGGGCATTAAGGGGTTCAGTTTGGAGAAGGCAGGCCCTGAGGCATAAGGGTTATGTGCAAGGAGAACCCAGTAAGGGTTAACCACACATTTGTGTGTGTGACAGCAGCCTCTTGAGAATTACTTGTAGGTATGTATTGCTCTGGTTTTTCCCACAAGACTCTTACAGCTAATGACAGCAAGCAATGCAGAAATGTGCCCTGGCTCTGCTGACTTGCAAAGACAAGTGAGGAGCAAGCACAGAGTTCACCACGAGCACTGCAGTTTGTATCTGTAATGGCAGCTCAAGACAGAAACACTGATGTTCTGTGCTCTGGTATTTTCTAGAGTAATCGGATTTCTCTGACCCCACTCCAAAGGGCTCTGGCCCTGCCCAGGGATGCTGATTCCACAGTGAGATTACCAAAACTCTGTGACTTCGATTGTTCTTGGAAAGGCTACAAGTCCTTAGGGCAGCTGACTAGATGCACTTATAGGAAGAGAATAAGTTGTCTGGGCAGCACTGATCTCTTCAAAGCCCCACACGGTGCTGCCAAGCCACTCTAAACTCTAAAGAGAGGCACCACTACAAAATATTTTGGAATGGAAAGAAACCTTAGCCTCTCCTCAGCTGCTACATCGAACTATTCAGATAGTTCCTGTCTGATCATTCACTGAATGATCTACTGCTTTTCTTAACTGCAGTTACACTCTGAATATTCAATATTTCTGTTAGGGAGGAATCTACTCACTGCTTCCTTGATACCATGTTGTACACAGAGCACGTGGTGCTCAGCTTCTGCACATAGGCTGCTGCTGAGCATGGAAGCTGGCTTGTTATCTAGGGAAACCTGCATCTTTAGGGGGAATCTAGCTCTCTTGTACTGCGTGACTCATTTGAAATGCTCCTGGGAAGTTCCTGCTACCCTGTGTGTGCAACAGGCAGAAGCAGAAAAGGCTCTGTGGTCCCTCCGAGTGAGGATGAACCAGGCTGCATGAGAGTCTCAGTCATTAAAGATGATCTAGAGGAGTCTCACTTGCTGTCTTCTCCCCTTCTCCTGAGAAAGTGTTTCTATCTTACTGGTCTCTACATTGGACGAAGTCTTTACACAGGCAAATGGAAGGGGATAGCTGAGAGCAAGGGTATTCTTTTGGTTCGTGCCGCGTTATCTCTATTCTGTGCAAGCACCATGGGATAAATACAGTGTACAGAAAATGTAATGCTTTCCTGCCCAACAAATTCCTGCATCATCAATCAGCTGAATGTCAGGTGGTAACTAGTATAATGAGGTCATTATTGACCTAATTTTCAGAAATGCTAAAATGCATCCTCTGAAATCGCGTGAAAATAAAGACAGATGAGAAAGGATTCACTTTTGTCAGGAAAAACTGGGCCTCTTACGTAATCTAAAAATTCTATCAATGTGGTCTCTAGTCCAGAAAAATACTACACAAACAACAGAAATACTGAAGAGCTTCTTAAAGAGGAAAGAAACTGCACTGGTGCAAGGCTAAATACCCTACAAACTAGAGAAGAAATTAAATTATTCACCTTTACCAAATGGCTAAAATGTAATATTATACACATCCTCTCTCTTCAAACTCCAAACCTGGATCTGCTTGTTAAGAGTTATGCAAGTGAGTTTGTCCATGGTCCTATTGGCTTTTGTAGTAAATGCAAGGCAAATACTACATGCTTATTCAAGTTTTTGCATACCTATTGCTCAAATTTTCTGGTTTTCATGTCCTTTATGAACTTGCCATTATTAGGAACAACTCTATCGTTGGATTAATTGCTGTATGTGTTGTTCAAATATACTGCAATTTTCTTACTGATAAGGTTGTATTTCAAGCCTTTTGGTCCATTAATGCATTCAGTTTTGAATTGTGCTGTGAATCTAAGCTTTCAAACAACCTTGCTGATCTTGCTGAGGCTGCTTTTGGACAGAGACGCAGCAAATGAAACTGCTGAGTTCTACTGTCAGTAAGGAAACATTTTGCATTTTCACAAGGCTGTAAAGGTTCTTAAATACTCAACCTAAATATGTATTTAATGATACCAGTCAATGTTTTCTCATTGACTTTGAGGTTTCTGTATTTGCAGTCAAACACAGAGAAATACTCTGCAGCACTACAATCAGACAGGCTAACCGGAAAGTTTCTCTAACTGGTTTCTCTGCAAACAAACTCCCCCCACCCCAACCCTTCCAACCCCCTGAAAAAGAGAATCATAAAATCATAGAACAATTCAGGTTGGAAAAGACCCTTGGGATCATCGGGTCCAACCATTAACCCTACACTACAAGGTCACCCCTAAACCAGATCACCCAACACCACATCTAAGCGACACTTGAACACATCCAGGGATGGCGACTCAACCCCCTCCGTAGGCAGTCTGTTCCAGGGTCTGACCACTCTTACCATGAAGAATTTCTTCCTCATGTCCACCCTAAACTTGCCCTGTTGCAACTTGCAACCATTCCCCCTGGTTCTGTCCCTGATTACCTGTGAGAAGAGACCAGCACCAATGAGAAGGAAGCAAATAAACACTCTAGGCATTGCTTGTAAGATCAGGACATGCCTATTTTTTTTTTTTTCATGCTTGAATTTGCATAAGAGAATATACTACAATATACTACTAAATCTGAAGTGGTGAGTTAAACCATGTCAAGGTGTTGTCGTAATTATTCCCTCTAAAATTAGGCAGCAGAGGGCCGACCAGGTGTCCTTCGAGAGTCTGCTGGCAGGGGTCTGATCAGTGCTTCCCCCGAGCTCAGCATCTTCCATCTCCTCATGAATGGTTCTTCTGAGGGCTGGTGGGGAACAAGCCAGGGATTGTGTGACCAAGGAGCCAGAGGACAAGCACGGAGGCTGGGCAACAAAGCAGGGCTGGCCACCACGGCAATGTCCCAGTCGAGGGCAGGAGGCCAGCAGCTACAGGACTGAGCATCAGGTCAGAGCGCAGAGCCGTGGGACAGGCTGCTCAGAGAAGATTACTTGGAAACAGCTCAAGGAGACTGTCAGTGTAAGGCAAAATTCCAGAACAGTATGGATATTCTAAAGATGGGGGCTGAAGAACTATCTCCTCTCAGGGTTGTAAGGAGACACTCGTGTGACTCTGAGACCCCTCTACTACTGTTCCTGATCGGATCATACCTGGTCTCACCGTTAGCACAGATGTGCAAACACACAAAGCGCAGCTTCCCCAAATTGCTTTGGAAGCTTTGAATGCAGGCAAACATCCAACTCAGTCTCACAATTGAATCATAAGATCAAATTTGCTCTGAATGCATCAGCAAAAATAATGGGCAAGGAGAGGGTGCTCCCTCTTGATGTAAGACAGGATTTGGAAATGTGCTGCTCTGCTGTCATCAGTGCATGAAAATAGAAGTGTGATGCCTTGATGCGGAAAGCCAATAGGAGTAGCTGAGTTGTGAATGTCAGGTGTATGCGCAAGGTTACATCAAATAGCCACTGCAAGAAATCCTCCTATTATTTCCAAGTAGCAACTCTGCAAACTATGTCTGAAAAGCTGTTTAGCGCAGCAGTAATCTTTCCAGAACCCTTCCTTAGCTGTTTTCTTAAACTATGGGTATGTACGTATGTATGTATGTATGTCTCATACTAGTGTCAATCACAGAGCGCTACCAAAAAATGCTGCTCATCTGACCAGTGCTGACAGATGGCATAAGTTTAACGCAAAAACCATGTGATACTCTCTTTCTCTGACTTGTAATGTCTTATTTCAGCTCATGAAAAATTACAGTAGCCAGCACGCTACTGAAGTGAGAAACACAGTTGTGCATAAGCATCCTCCAGTCTGCAAGATAAGTGCCCCACCCTGAAGAGCATCACAGCAGCACCCAATCTATTTCTGCAAAGCAGTGGAGGGAATAGTCAGACCTGCAGTGCATGGAATGCAGAACTGTGAAATCTTTCCCAGGCACACAGACCACAATCTAATTCCCTGCATGTCACAGGGAGAAGAGGGAGCCCATAGCTCTAGAACACTCTCGACAGCCTATTTCTCTCTGCCAGAGATTGTAACAGCTCAGAAGGAATGAGCATCAATTGCTTCCAAGGGAGACAGGTAAAAGATAATGCATGTTGCCTTTCTGGCAGCCAAGATTCACCAGAAGATAGTGCCTTGGAGGCTTTATTACCTGTGACCTTCACAGAGAATCGAATACATCTTATTTTCTGATTAATTTCAGCCTGTGGATACAGCATTTGATGGTCTTTCTAGCATTAGAAGATTAAAATCGCACCTTTCTTGCAAAAAAGAGGTTTAGGAAGAAGAGCATTTAAATGGTTACAACCAGATGGAGTAGAAAATTTATGGCCATGCACATGGAAAACGCTGGGAAAATTACTACAATTATCTTGTTATGGATCCAAGCTCCTACATCAACTCTAAAATTTATTACAAATATGATTATCAAATACACCAAGTAATCAATAAAAATATCACCTAAAGGCAAAATCTATAACCCCATAATCACTGAAAATATAAGCTCTGTGTCACTTGCTTGCTAATATTTTTAGAAGTCAAAACACAGAGTAATCCTGGAAATAATTGAACTAGGTCTAACTGAACTAGTTAATGGCTTTGGAACTACCAGCACTTAACCTGTCCTACTTAACTTTGTGGTGAGAAAAAAAAAAATCTCCTAAGATCCCATTAATTTTTCAGTTTTAATTTGAATTAGTTTAATAAACATGTGGAAGTAAACATGCTCTGACCCAAGAGAGAAATTGCACCAGTCAAATGTCCTTTAGAACTATAATGAACTGGTTCTGTATACTGGCCAGTACCTTCCACCAGTGCACCAGTCTGGCTTTTTAATACTAGCAAAACCAAAGTGCTCCTTTTTGAACTCAAATTATATTAGCTGATCTGACTACATTTAGTGTTAGTTGACATGATTTCAATTTGCGTGCTCAGTGAAAAGTGAACACAAGGCTTATTTTTCTGTAACAGCCTTACGTGTTTTAGGTATATGGCAACATGCTTTACTATTACTTACACGCTTCTAGTAGAAGTAATATCCAGAAGCTTTAGTAAGTACAGATTAGCAATCTTTAGTGTTCTTGCTTCTGTTTAAACTTCCTCTCACACAAAGCTACCAAAGCTAAGTCAGTAATCATAAATCCTATTAAAACTGCCATGTACAAATACCCATTCACTCTAGATAAAGTTTATTCTCAAGTTTTTCTAGTATGACCTGACCAAATAAAGAAAAGTAAACACTGGGCTTACAATAAAAATCGTATTTCTTTCTAGTGTACTTAACCGAGCTTCTGCACTGTCCCAGGCAGACAGGAAATGAAATTATTTTTTTTGTGGCTTGATGGCACAAACAGATTTATTTCTTTTTCTTTTAAGAACAGCTTTCTATCATGATCTCTCACAACAATACATACAATGACTTTTCTGTCTGAGCTTTTAGAAAGCTGTTTCAAGGATCAAAGTTCCTACCTTGCTTTTCAAACAGCTCTGGATGTTTTGCTGAACCATAGTGGTACACACTGAAATAAAAATCCCCCTTAGTTTGCATTCACCTTTGCAGAAGAGCAACAGTGGTTAAGCAGCTACCAAGTTATGTGCAAGGACTAAACTTCCACCAGCCTGAGTGCCTTTCTTTAAAAGACTGAATATGTAACTACTTATTTCAGAAAAAAAAATCTAAGTAAAAAGTTGAATATAAATCACAAGACCTTAGCACAAGAAAAAGTAATTCTTATGGTGAGTGTCAGGAATGCTGTCTTCCTAAAGTCTTAAGTGTACGACCCAGGGCTCCCTTGGCTGTTTAATTGTGCTGTAAGAGAAGCAGGGCAAAGCCTGAGCCTCGCAGTCAGGCAATTGTCAATGGAAGCTTCACCTACATCAATAGCGACGCTTTTTCTTTGTTCTGCACTATTAGCTGTTGTCAGCTAGGGTAACGGATATATCTATTATGCTGCCAAAGGAAACCAGCAGAGCAATATAATGACAATTCCTGGACCACTTATAACCAGCTGACTACCTAATGTACAAGAGTAGTATTAATTTATTTTCTGTAGCATTAACTGTGGCCAATTTAATAAGAAATAGTCTCTATACATCATTTCTTGGGACTTGGCCCAGTGATTTGCTCCTCAGTTTTAGGATATGAAGTAATAATTTTAGCTATATTTGCAGGTGTGAGATATTTCGGAACCATAACAATGGCTGATGTTCTCGTTACTCCACTGATCTGCTACGATTTTGATTTTTAGTAATAATCACTCTTTTGAAACCTCGGTGTGGTGATTTAAGTGGAAACACATCCTAAGTTTGAAAATCTTAACAGCTTCGAAAGGAAACGATCTGAGCACTGAGTATGTCCTAACAAGAAAGAAGCAGCTAACAATAGTAAATTATCTGGCTTTGCAGAAAACAGTTTTACTCTTGGTGATTTTAGATGGATGTCCTGCAGGGTTTTTTGGTGGAAAAAACCCCAGTTTAAATTATCTAAAGCTTCCTCCTCTTTCTTCTTTATTGTGTGTTTCAAAAAAATTCTAGTGATTTTTTCAGCGAAACATTTTTTAACGTTCTGTTTCATCAGAAAAGCCACTGCTATGAAGTTATCCCTTTCTTTTCTGGCTGAAACATTGTAATTAAGTGCTTCCCTGAATTACTGATACATTCTGAATACGTCACTTGCCAAAAGATAATAAATTATCCACATCTAATTCCAAATTTATGATTAATGTCTTTAACAATCTCTGAAATCCCTCCTTTAACTTCTACTTTTTGGTATATTTTATGCATGTTCTGTTTTTGCTGTGTAGCATATAAAACCAAAGTAAACAGAGAGAATATTTGCAGGTGGCTGAGGAAGAATCTCTATTTTTGCTCACACAATTGAGTTTGCCTCTTTTTGGTTTCTCTTGCTTCAAGAAATACACTCCAATTCGCAGGACGAAGAACTCCATAAACTGTAACCTCTGGGAAATTTCTTCTCTGATACCATCTGAAGATTCTCGCTGCCATCATTGGTGGAAGAACTTTGTGATGCATTTTAAATCAAAAGCTCTTAAGAAAAGTTGTCTGGGTAAAGCAGTTCAGATGGACTGCCTAATGTACAAGTCCACAGCAATCATCATGGACCTGCCCGGGTACCTCCAAAAATGCCAGTGATTATGAAGTCTCCGGTTCTAGAAATTTCTTTGAACAAGTAGGAAGCAGCCTAGTGAGGTTTCTTTAAGATCCCTCTTCCCTGAGGTAATACTTCTTATAATTCCTTAAAAGTCTGAAAGCACTCTATAACTCATTAAGCAGATGAACCTCATTTTCTGCAGTCAAAACAAACATATTAATTCCAAGGCAACCGCTACTCTCCACAGGCTGAAGATGCATTAAGCTCACATTTAAAACAGGTGTTAACAGTATTAAAAACCCAATACGTTTTGACGGACTGAATCTGCCTCCTGGGAATTTCTGTGTATGTTAGAGGTGGCTCTTTCACACATGCATTACCTACCTACTTCTACGCAACTCGTGAGCTGCATTTCCTGGTAAAATCATGGTTGGTCTCTCTGTAATGGAAGAGAAGGTGCTTCTCCTCAAATCTTCTGCTGGAAATTTCATTCACAATCATGTAAAACCAGCTGGATGTTAAATCCTAGACCCTAAGATCCCTGAAAATTCACTTGGGTACTGCAAAGCAAACGGACATCCAAGCAGTGAGAAAATCACCCAGTGAGGACACCCAAACCTAGGAGAAGATAATTTCCACTTCAGAGATCTGATATGAACTCCCACTAGATCCCCGTAACAATGTGCTTTTAAGTAACACGTAAGATTTAGGATGATGCCTGCAAGTCAAATTTTAAATTTTAACACAGATTCCACAGGTCCTGATTTTGGCAATGACTGTTCTGGCACTGACTGTACAGGGGGACTTTTCCACAAGGAAAAGAAATTGTGATTTCAAATTGCTGTATTCTGAATCTCTGACCCTGCGTGGCTCTGAATTTGGGTAACTGCATAAACTAGGTAGTCTTGTTCAAATGTTTTCTTCCTTACTAGAGTGATCATCTCCTCTTAAATGTTGACAAAATCTGTCCTTTTCATCTGCCCATTATTCACGGTACACATAAATGCTAGTTAAAATTAACACCAACACTGGCTTGCAGCTTGTCCTTTAACACTTACATGCAAACCTGTCAGTTCTTCACATTAAGATACATTTACTCTTTTCAAAACACATTCAAGCTGACTACTAATTCTACAGTCCTTGACTTCATAGGCAGTATAAACTTTTAAATGGTAATTGAGTCATCTTTTGATGAGCTGAAAGGGAGAGCGAAGTATGATGTTGCCAACAGCATGCTGTTTGCTCAGCAGTAAACTTTATGGAGTACTGCTTTATTCAGGAAAATTATTAGGTTCAGTACAGGTGGTAGTGGCTGACACACAGTCATGATGTACAGAAAATCCATACCCATTATCTAGAAGCATCTTCCAGCCTTGAGGTCTGTGAATTTACAGCTGGCTTTAGAGCCACGGCCAACAGTGACATTCAGCATGGAGTCTGTCACTCCTCCTGTGCAGCGCGTAAAACTCACACGTAGAAAAGGCTGGCAGGAGGGATCTGTTCCTTGTTTTTTTGATAACTATTAAAACTTCTGACACACCAGGGGTTTTCTGCCAATGTTACTGTTAGGAATACAGAACAGGGAAACGAATGAGCCCGTTGTCTACACATCCACTTGCTGCAACTGCCGTGTTCTCCTTTGCTACAGGGATTGGTGTGAGATACTTATTCTTTTGTTTTCAGACTGAATATGTCTACATCATTCCTAAGTCGGCAGTGGTTTATTTGCTGCCAGCTTTTGATATCACTACAAACAGCCACTGCGGAAACACATCCCGGCACAGTCCATTCGTAGCCAAGTCTTCTGTTTTCATTTTGAAACACCACTTGCATCAGCACTTTTCCCATGATGTACTGCTTTTTCCAATCCATCCTTTATTTTGAATGCCACCAATACTGTCTGAACTTTAGAAACTGATCTAAGGTGATTCTCCTGTCTCCATTGTCACTAGTGCATAAAATGGCTGAAAGACTGGGTGCCTCTAAACCAGTTTGTCTAAACCAGAGTTTGACCAGAGTCTTAAGACCAGAGTCTAAACCAGAGTTTAAACGAGAGTTTGTGCAGACCCTTCTCCTTCGGGTGATCTTTATTTCTTATTTTTTAAATAGAAGGCAAGAGGATAAAGTATGATTTAAACTTTATCAGCAGATTCAAATTATTTTTTTCGATGTGGACGCAGCTCATTTTGCACTCCTTTAAGAGACAAACTTATCACCTGTGAGGCATGCAGTGCTGTACTCCTAAAAATCTGCCACCCTTTTGCAGGCGCTGATAATCCTATGGGATGAGGAAATACTTGCTGTCAATTTAGTATTCCTTTTTTCACTGTTAAAACTCCTATCAGAAACACAGTAAGGGAGAAAATACTGTCAGGATAAAGTTCCAAACTGGTGAGGCTCTGTTTAAATTAGCAGAGGTGTGGTGACTTTATAAAAAACTGAGGTTTTTCATTCTCCCCTATTTTCTGTTTTTAGACTACATCCTACTTAGCTTTAACCATCTAATATATTTTTGGGTGAATTGCTGAATCCTCAGATGGGACTACTTGGTGAACATACAGCACAAATATCGTCCTCCTTACATTGTACTTAATAGACCCAGTTTCGCTGTTGTGAGAAATTCTGGTTGCTGTCTCTTAATTTTATGCATCGTGCTGCACTTCATAATCCTCACTTGTCCTCAAGAGACACAATGCCAAATTCCCAACAGAATGACATCACTTTGAATTCTGCCTCTGCTGGCTCTGCCTCGTGACTCGAGGACCTGAGTGGTTATGACACCTTTTATTTCCGTGGATTTCACATACTCCAGATGACAGGAATAATTTTCAAAAGTGGAATCTATTCAGGTAGAATCCAGTCAAGTATGACTGGCACATGCCCTTCTGTCCCTCAAAACATGTTTCTGAATAATTTACAGTTCTAAATTCCTTTCAAACAAATTTTCCCTCACACTTGTGTTGTGGGCCCCTGAAACTATTTGGCCTTTGCTGTATACAAACCCCCTATTCCTCTGACACCTTCATTTTTCTTCTGTTAGGATTAAAAGAAAATATTCAAAAAAGCATGCTCTTCTAGGTTTTCTCTGTAATGCCATTTATCTTATTCTGATTCTTCTGACAGCTTGTAATGCTTCCAGAGCCTACATTTCAAAGACCTTTTCAGCAGTTCAATCTCCTTTTGGGTGCCATGGACTGGCCTTAATCTACCCAGCTGAAACACGGCCAAGTGTTTTGGGAGGTAGCAGAGATCTATTTCCAAGGAGTTAAAGGTGGAAGAAGCAGCGCCAGGCTGCCTTCCCCTTCAGCAGTTCTACAAGGTTGGGCTTAGCTCTCCTGAAGCTTCGTAGAATGAGGTTGGCCACAGGTTGCACTGAAGGTGATGTAACACCAAAGCATCAGCCTCTGCTGAGGCAGCCTCATCACCTTCTGAGTATCAAATTGTTCAATGGCAGAGAGGAAAATATTTTGGAAACCTTCACTGGAGTGAGAGAAAGCACAAGGAGTACTAGCAGCAGCAAACGGCATAAGGGTTGTTCATTGGAACTGAGTGTGAGATCCTTGTAATGCCTAGAAAAGCACAGAGCACAACAGAAATGTTCTTCAGAACCAGAGCAAAAATTAATTTAGCATCCTTATTTTTTGGAAATAAAAGAAATCCCTCTATGGCAATCTATGCACTTGATAAAAGTTAGTATTTTAAAAAAATATGTGCTTGAAAGCACGTGGATATGCCATTTATAGTTATTGCTCAACAATCTGAAGACATCAGGAAAGTGATAAGAAGTTTAACTTCTTCTACCACTGTACACTAATTAAACTGTTTAGTGCAGTGATCAGCATAAATAAGGAATTAGCAAACAATGATGTGAGCATAGGATGATTTGTAATATCAGCACATTGATGCACTGGGCTCAGATATTGTAATTTGATTGGCAGTGCTTTATTAAGTTTTGGCAGCATTTAAGTAGACTGGGAGTGCTGTTATGAAGCTCAAACACATTAATCCAAGCTCCAGCTCTCGTTAATACTGATGAGTGAAGGCAGTTAATTGAATTATGTATGAAGTGCTGCTGATTAAATAATATTTCACTCCTTGCTATAGAATTAACTCTGCTTTATTAGCACCACTGTTGTCTCTAATAGCGAATGTCAGAGGGACCTTTTCTCAGCCATCCACTTTCGGTTTTTTTAACCATCTGTTCAGGTTGCTTATGCATGCACCCATCTATTCCTACTTGTACTGGCCTTCAAAAGAAATATTTTTGCTTTTCCCAAATGTTGGTGTGATACTGGAAAACTTTTATTTCCTGGTAAGAAAAGCTCCAATGAAACTTTCCAATTTTTTTTTCTCATTGACAATAGAAAAAGATTCTACAGGTTACATAAGCACAGACTTTTGTGACCTACTCTGGGTGATCCTGCTCTGGCAGGGGGGGTTGGACTAGGTGGTCTTTCGAGGTCCCTTCCAACCCCTGACATTCTGAGATTATGTGATTTTGATGGCATCTTATGAATGAAATACAAGACTAACTACTTTTTTCACTTTACATTTTGATTTTGACTTTCTAGCTTTTTCTACTGGTTTAAAATATTGCACATAAAACCAGGGACACACTGTTAATGAGAAAGGAAAAATCCAGACACCGAATCTCAGATTACAAAGGAATTGTAAAGCAAGGCTTTAGAAAATAAACTAAGATCCTTTCAGGAACTCTCCTGAACAACTACAAGAATTACTGTCCTCACCAGCTGGCAGATGTTTACAATTAATCTCAAAGACAAGACACCTGAAAGAGATCTCAGTTATTTAGCTGTTCAAAGACAATGTGACAAAAGCTAATTAGGATAGTGGCAATGGTTTAAAAACAACAACAACAAAAGCCTCAGTGTTGTCAAGACACAACGGTTACTCCTGGACCATGTTAGCAGAAGCTCAGTGCTTTTTCATCCTTTGCTAAGTACGAGTTGGCAAAACATACTGAAATTCACTGAAGTTTTGTACTAGCATATATATTGAAGTATATGGAGTACGGTATGCATACTGTATAAAGTCACAAGCTTCTATAGTTACAAATAATGATAATCATTTTTAAAATACGCAATGCTGGAGATGTGACAAGGAACTACTATTTTATTTTCAGTGCAGAGGACACACAGCCCTTTCATGGTCAGCCTTGAAATGTTCTAAGAATAAGCTTTCCGGTGGTGGTCTTCTTCCTGGCTGTATGTAAAAGGTTTTCAGTGAAATGAAATGAAACACTGTAGTGCACAAGTGACAGTAAGAGAATACAGAAAATACATTTGAACAGTAGCAGAGATCAAGCATGATAAGTTTTAAAATATATCAAATAGAAAGCCCAGAGCAAGTACCTTTCTATAGATGTATCACAACTTTTTTTTTCCATTTGTATTGCTTAGGCTTATGTGTCCCTAGGAAAGTAATTTTTTATAATTAAGTTGATGTTATAACCAGAAACGGTGAAGGAAATGCTTATAAAACACTGTATAATGAAAGGGAATCAGATGTTTCTTAATTCAGACTGCAAGAATATGAACAGCTAGGATCAGAGGGTACAGCAAGGCCTCTAATTAAGGTTATTCACTGCTTTGACATGATTTTTCCCTTGGTATTATTTTAATTATGATGTTCTACAACAAATTTTCAAGAATGCAAATACTGTACTTGAAACTCTGTTTCATGATACAAGTTTACATTTTGATATTGAGATGTCTTTGCCAAAAGAACTATAACGATAACAATGATCTGCACATACACTTATGAATAATGGAAACGGTCTGTGGATGGAGTGCTGAACTCCCAGAACCAGAAAATTTGAATTCCTTCCTATTTACCTATGAAGTCTCGTATAATTTGTATCATAGATGCACAGAACTGATATGCTACTTTGAAGCAAGTCTTGTGTTAGGACTGTTGGAAAGACTTAGGGAAGGGAGGTAAAACCAGCTGAATCTGATCTGAGCTAGGAGTAAATTTCTCCTAACTCACAGTGCAACCCAGATAAGCATCTCAGTTAATTATGCAAGTCTTTCCTAAACCAGAGGGGGGTCCATAACATTAGCTAGTTGCAAGATAGGATTAATTTTGGCTTTTCTTCTACTCCAATACAAAGGTGCCATAGCCAGACTAAAATGAAAATTCAGCTTTCCCAGTGCTGTAAAAGGCAAAGTATATTAATCAACAGATGGCAGGAGGTCCCTCTCTGAAACCATTGATTCTTTCTGTATTCGAAGGATGGGTTCAAGGAACTCGGAACAAGGACCAAAGGCAAACATATAGAAACTAGAGCTAGAAGAATATTTGTTCTTCAAGTCAGAATCTGAGTCACTTTGCCATTGCAAAGTTAATTTCTTTTACTTTGGTAGATACTTTGAGGAGAGCATGGTTCCCTGAAGACAAAAGACGCAGTAAATTCACCTTGGAAAGTGCAATCCCCCTTGCTTGGGGGTGAAGACATTCAACATCAAGAACCATGGGCTAAGCCCATGTAAAAATGGGAGAAATGGTTCCCAGCAGAGGCTGGAAGAGTGCATGTCCATAGAAATTCCAGCTGGAATTTTGAATGGACTATGAAAATATTGATTTCAGAGTCACAGACTGAGGAACGGATGAGGAGGAGGCTGATAGCCATCTGTGGAGGAAGCTTTGCTTGTTTCTCATGGGTTCCAGAGATCATGAAGTGCTGTGGAGGATGCCAGCTGGCCTGCTGCCATGAGGCTTCTCTGTTCCAGCAAACAATCTCTGGGAAGCTTGCCACTGAAATCATAGCATATATCCCAAAACAAGTACCACTTGGTATTTCTTCACTCTGAAAGCTGACAAGTTCTTTCTGAAGCTCAGACTTGTAGGGCATCTCTTGACTGGCTGTTGGGGGCATGGCAGGGTGAGTCTCAGGAGAGCTGTACAGTAGTCCTAGCAGTATTTACTTAGGACTTGGCACCTTTCCTTCCATCTTTTTTGTCTTGCCTATGTGAACACTTCCACATAACACAATCCAAAGGCTATGGCTGAAGAATAGCTATGGATTTACGTTGTTTTCCAGATCCTGGAATTTTTTCAGTACTGTGAGGAGAGGTGATGGTTTCTCATGTCAACCTCTGTTTCCTCAGTCAAATAGGATGCTTCTCCCATAGAGAGAAATAGAACATTTTTCTTTCTTGAAGAACTGAATCTTGAAGCTCACTATTGCTTATTCTTATAGTCACATTTAGTGCTGCTGAATTCTCACTAAAATAACCAGATATGAACTTGCTCAGAACTAAGCTGAATGTGTTTTTTCTCTTTTCTCTACACTGAAGAAAGCTATTGGGAAAGTCTCATTAGTGTAAACCAGCAGAGAGCTCTGGTGTGGTTAGTTGGATTTGATGCAATATCAATAAATTAGTTTCAACAAAACTGAGTGACAAGAAACCTGACATTAGCAAACTTTTACAACACAGAATTCTTATTTAATTTCATTTAGATATTTACAATTGGCTTGAAAATGAAGATTAGAATGGGAGCTACACACTAGTCTTATACAATCATACATAACATGCACCTACAAACAGAAGGGTTGTTATTTTTACTGATAATTTTTTTTTATTTTTATACCTCATGTGACTATCATTTTGGGTGTGGTAGAATATAAAGGCAATTCCCCATACCCTTTATACTAGAGCAAATCTAAGTAAAAATTGGGAGAAGAGCTTAGTCCCACAGACTCTAAATTTAGAATATGAAATACCTACAGAACACGGTGAACTCAGTAGGTGATTCATTTCCTGTTGAAGATGATTCCTAAAAGCTCAAGTATCTCCAGAAGGTCACTCCCACCTTCAGAAAACATACACAACAACTTATTTTTAGAGTTCTGTAGAAATGCCTTGCCCACACAGTATATTGGACATATGTTCGTGGATTTAGCTGCCAGTTTTGTGAAAGTTAAAAAATTCTGGGCATACTGTTTTCACTAAATAAAATCTTCCATTTATTTCAGTCAAAGCAAAAACCAGTTTTGCATAAAGTATTGCTCATGGACCTGGAAAACAGAGCGACGTCTGCTGTTGACATTCCTATGTTTCATTGTGGGTTGCTGGTCCTCCTACAAGTACATTCCTAACTTTGGATACAGCAACTGGAAAGGACGTTTGATTAAGCTCATGCAAACATGAATTGCTAAATCGGAATGAAAATGGTGACTCCCTTTCTGTTGCTACCCTTTGCACAATATGGATAGGCTGTTCCTTTACCCAAAACATTCTATTTTTCCTTTGGTGATTCGCCCAAGTAGCTCTCTATTGTGTCTGCACAGGAACACTGCGGTTCTCGTTAGGTTTTAAATGAGAGAATCAAATACCCAAACTCTTACAATCTTTTATACAATTAATTACTTGCCGTAGATTACTTGCCGTATCTTGGGGTCACTGAAAATATCTGTCATGAAGTGAAGAGGTAAGTTAGGGAGTGAAAACACATACCAAAATTAGAGATTCTTCGAATAGAATAAGGGCACTTGAATCTCATTCTCTTTGTTAAACTTCTGCCATAAATGGAAAGTACTGCCGAAAATATGAATTTGCTTGCATGTTTAACACTACAATACAGAGAGCCCCTGTGCAGTTCAATGCAGTTTTAAAAGTCACATCAGTAAAAACTTTATCTCGTAATCACAGAAGAACATACACGGGGCTAGACTGCCCAATGCACTGTTTCTGACAGTAGATTCTGGCTATAAAATCAAATATATGGAGCCTCAGAACAGGCTGTTTGGAGGGAAAATGGAGCTTTCCTTTACTGACACAAAACAAGACAGAAGTTTTTGTGCCAATCCTTTTGCCTTTAGCACAGAAAAGCACGACAAAACATACTCACTTTCTCTATCCAGGGAGAGCAAATGGTGGCAGGGCTTTGGACAACTATTCTGTCTATAAAAGCACCAAAATCACACAGGATGCAAAGAAGAACCCAACACCCTGCTTCTGCAGCCCAGACCCACAACCATAACGTTTGCAGACAGGTCATGTTACAAGATTTAGTGCACTGCTTCTCTTCAGAGGCAGATGTTACACAGAGGATGATATTCTGTAGTTTAATACAGTGTAGGAAATGTCACTGTAGCTGTGTGATTGGTAAGCAAAAATACAGCTCTAAAACACATGTGAAAATATTTTCTTATTAAAGCCAGCTGACAGTATTCCAACAGCTTTATATTGAAGAGCCTGCAACTTAGAATCCCCTCTTCTCGAATTCTGAACAGCATGCTCCACAAAATTCTCACTGTAAATATATGGCCCAGGAACAGTATTATGTACTTAGTAGCTGAAGGTATCTTTATATACATTATGTATGAAAACCAATGCAAACTCATGTTGCAGAACAAGGTCGAGCAGGAAATTGAAAATTAAATGCCAGTATCTCAGTAACAGCTTCCTGAAGGGCACATCAGAAATAGTTTACCAGAAATCTTCCCAGAAGCAGGCAAGACACAGGAACATCTTTTACTTGAATCCGGTTCTTCTGCCTATACTGCTTTCATGTCATTTAATTTCTCTGGAATTTCCCCTTAATATGTGGTAGGGTTTGGGAGGCAGGGCGTTAGCTAACCCTTTACCCCACTTCCAACCCTTAAGAGAATGGAGAACACTCTTCCAGGGACTAAAGTTCTTATTTAAAGATGATCTAGATACTTTGGAACTTTACAGTCAGAAGTATGATGGTCTTCAGGCACTACATGATACAGTAGGTACCTCCTGGGATCTTCTTATCTTCTTGCCTAAGCAAGCTGGATGCCCAATTCCAGAGGCTTTTGGGAGAAACTGTGCATCTTATGTGCTTAGATCCTTTTCCTTGGCCAGCCGTTTGCATTTTAAAGCACTTAAATAGAGTTTGTAGATCTGGCCATCAATCTTAAAATGCCACTGGGAATTAGACTGCTAAACCAGTTCTGAAGGTGAAAACAGTCAGAAAAAAAATATTCTGCATTTCAAACTGGACTTTCATAAACAATTCTTCATGTAAAAACTGAATAATTTTTTTTATTTTTTTTTCCCCTCCATGTTTTATAATATTCATGTTCTGGAGCGCCTTCGCATCTTTACAGTCTGGTGGTGTTTTAGGTAGACTTTTGATGCAAAAACTAGGCAAATGTTATAATTGATGGCTAAAAAATACAAAGACTCATGACTTGATGTAGCAAACTGAGAGAATTTCTGTTATCTTCTACAAATATTGTATCTCTGTATCCTTCCTAAGGCGTGTATCTGTGCCTGCTCAACTGCACTATTGATTCAAAGGCTGTACAGTATCAGCAAAAAAAGAGAAACAATGGTAAGACAGACAGAAACCTGATTAATCCAGGAGAACAGTTTCATGTCTCTCAATTTAACATCATTTTGCCGCTTTAGTACTTTTCCTTCACTCCTCTCTGGATTTCCATTGTGGTTACACTGAGTTAAAGGTCTCATATCTCTACACACAACACTTATATCTTAACAAAACCAGAATTTTCATTTTCATCTTTTTCCCTCCTCTTAACTACTTGTTTTACTTAAACTAGGAATAGGACTTGCATGAAACCTAATGTAAAATAAGGTGGAACACAATATTTAAATTTCTATCTAAAAATGCATTTGCGCTGGACAGTGTTCTTAGCTGGGAAACTAAACCCAAGCAGCCGTCATTGAGAATAATGTGGCTGTGGCCCTGAGACAGACCCTGTTCAAGTCAAGTAGAAGGGCTTCCATTGATTTCACCAGGCTCCAAGTGAGGCACCATCTTCTTTCTATTAAAAAGCCACAAGTCCTGCCACAAGGCAATAAGCCCATAAACATGAAATTACAATAAGCAATAAAATCTTGAGAGACTAGTTTCTCTATTACTTGAATTTATACTCCTGTTAACCAATTTTAAATGCACATTAAAATGCCGGGTAATTCTAAAGATGTCAGTACGTGGATAATAGAGCCTGCCAAGGCCATGCAATGTGTTTCAGCCATATCCTATTAGACTTCAGTCATTTATTTCTTCTTTGTTTTAAGAAAGCCTAATTTAAGACTAGGAGGAAAAAACATGTGAAAATGCCCCATTTCTGGACAGGAAAAGCAAAATGGAACCAGAACTCCCTCCTGGGAAATGCCGGTACTTTTCAACCTTTGTTTTTGTTGGGTTTTTTTTAAATGGAATACAGCGGTTGTGCAATTGGCTATTAGTTGCCCTTTGTATATCCACCCTTCATTCTTCCTCACTTCTTAAGTTATAAAATTGAGATAATGCCAAAATTTCACTGCGAATAATCACGTGACATTCTTCGGCTCTATTAAAATGAGATGGAAAGTCTGGTAGAGCACATGATGGAGCTCTGCCAAGTCCACAGCACCCCTCCTGCTGCCTGCAGTTGCTTCTCTGTTGGGGCAGTTGTAGGACTTCATTTTAGTCAGCCAAAAGACATGGGTTTCTCCAAAGGATCTGCAGGACCATCACTCTCCTTGTTAATCAACAGCACAGGGACACTAGGCAGACTGGCCTGATGACACAGGTCTCTAAACCGGTTGTTTAGTTCTCTCCCAGCCTCCACACTGTTGCCTTGAACTCACCTTATCCATCTTTCTTTACCTACATCTCATTTAATATTTGTAAAGTGACCTCTCTGTATAACGACCTTCATTCCTCACCTAAGCCCCCATAACTGAAGCTCTTAGATATGAAAGATACAGAAAAATTAAATTAGGGGGAAGTCATAAAAAGGTCCTAAAGAGCCACCTCTGTGTTGGGGTGGAACACCGATCAGCTCCGTGCCCTGCTGTCAAGGGAACAACTTCCAGTGTGACCTGGTTATTTTGTGCTACATACTTGAGCATTTTCCTCTCTCGAGCAGATCCAGAGAGGCTGTAGGCTGTGATGGTGTCTACGTGCACTTGTGAATTATAGCAGTGCCATTTGCACAGCTGTAGTTAACGGCCTGTCAGGTTTCCCATTATGATGTTATGCTGTTATTTTCAGGGTTTATGTCCCGACTATAAAGCTGGCGACTGCCTGGTCTAGAAACACTAATGCATTTTTGTACATTTTATAAATGCAAAATGAGAAAGTGTCCTACTATAAACCCGCACTCTATTCAGAAAGAAAAAAGTGACAATTTTAAGTAATATTTTCAGTAGTAGATAAAAACAATCAATAGCGTTCAGGAAGCTCCCTCCTTTGGCCAGAGTCATTAACTCTAATGCGATTTACAGCTCGGAGCAGGGTCAGCAGGTAGCTGGAAATGCATTAAGTAGGTGACTGTATTTTATGGTGGGTTTCTTTGTAAGAGATAATAAGTCTTTCAATGACCACAAATAGCATGTGCCCAGAAATACTGTGGTGGGGTGATGCTATGTGATAGCTGTATTTTAATGTGTTTAAGTAACAGCAATAAAACTTCTCCAAATAATAATTTCATGTACTCATAGGCAGGCAGACATGGTAAATGACGAGCATAGATTTTGCTTCTGACTGTGTTCAATGGATTCATCGTTCAGTGAATTCACAACTGACCTGTTTAAAGAGGGGTTATGAGAGGAGGAAACTTTCACTGGGTATGAATGCGTCGTGTCAGACTACCAAGTCACTAGCAGTCCCCTAACTGAAGAGCCTAAGTAACCCTACCCACACACACACATCGTACTTTCAGAAACAAAGTTCCTTGCAGGCTACTGAACAAATACTACGATAGATCAATCCTCTGATTCCGTATTTACAATTGAAATCACAGATATCACAGCAGTCTATGAGGAAAGTACCTGCATAATATATGATGTATTTACCTTTAGGCAACAGCCTAATTTCCTTTTCTTTTTGACCTCTTTCTTCAGTAGGCAGGGGACAGGATTTGACAGGGAAGTTCACCATAACAGTAAAGCTTTCATTGACAACAGCAAGCAGAGTTACTCTGTGTAACGACGCACAGGATAGTAGCGTGGTTTTACATCACCAGAGTTTATTTTAACCACAGATAAGGGTGTAGCTGCACTGACCATATCTTCCTCTGTATGAAGTGGCAAATTCTACCCTAATGACACTAAACTGTACTAATGAGTACTAATGAATTGAAAACTGCATGCTCTATTTATATAAAGTCCTCAGTGGTGTTGGGTTCATCACCAATCTAATAGTTAGGAATAGTCTCCCTGAAGTCACTATAGTATCCTGATGTAAATAGTCTCAGTGAAATAAGAGGTGGATTTCTAACTGATAATTGCAAACTGTAATTGTGG
Organism: Apaloderma vittatum; assembly: GCF_000703405.1. Taxonomy (NCBI): domain Eukaryota; kingdom Metazoa; phylum Chordata; class Aves; order Trogoniformes; family Trogonidae; genus Apaloderma; species Apaloderma vittatum. The sequence continues at coordinate 64,283 of NW_009720648.1, forward strand.
TACTCTTAAAATACAATTCCCTCCACCAAAGCATTTTACAAGAATATTTTTTGTAAGTGGGATAATGACAGGAGGAGCGGTGAGGCAACCTCTTGGTGTCACTCATTATTTCTATTACCATGCTCTACTGCAATCCCTTCCAGTTCTGTCTCACCCTGCACAGATTTATGGGAGAAGTACCTAAGCCAACATAAGCTGAAGCATTGTAACCCTTCTCTGATTAAGTCCAATTACGTGCCAGTACAGAGAACATTATTAGCACAGAAAAATTCTATTCCTTGTTACTCTCAGTGACTTCTTTCTTCACAGGACACTAACTTCATTTACATTCATTTACACTATACAACTAAAATCTATTAAGAAAGGTTGTGGGGTTTTTAACGTAGGGAGTGATGGCTGCTACTGTCTGTCTCATCCAAAAATACATGCACGCACACACACACACAAAAAGACTACTACCGTGTGGTAATTTACAGCCAAAGCTCCAAGTCCTCTCCTTACATAATCAACCATGGCAGATATCAGTACTCACATTCCGTTTGGATTATTAGCTTAGAAAAGTTCCTTGGGTCTCTGATCAGCCGCTAATTCTTCTATCAGATTTCTCTGTGCTTCAGTTCTACTCTGCTAAGACATGGATACCATCAAAATGTCTACTGCCAAAGGGTGACAAAAACTACTAAGATATCATGTGAAGATTAGCATGTCAAGGCATAAGATAGGATAAACTTCTTGAATATACCAATACATATACCCAGCAGCACCAACAGGCAGGAGCCTTGCTCTCTGGCATTTAGAACTATCCTGAATAATCCTTCCAAGTGAAGATTTACAAGTGTTCAGTTATTAATGACTTAATCACGGACCACTGTTACAACTGCTTTTATACTTAGCTTGTCAAGAATAAGCCAAACCCTTTCTTGTATATACTAGCATCTATACTTGGAATTCCTCCATTTGTTTTTAGGTCACAGGGAAAAACCTACATAAAGAAATATTCTCAATATTAGCCTTACCTTTTTATTCCAAACCCCAAACTTTCAATGATAGATCTAAGGTTGTGCACAGGAATGATCCTTCATTTTTAAAGCAAAAGCTTATACGGATGTGCTCATCACGGAATGATGAACCCTTGACAGATCACAGAGGTGGGCTTGCTGACTTTTCACTTTTAACAAGTTCAAAGTGGTCTGGGATATTTTTAAGACAAAAATTTCATTAAATATACAGCAAGAGCAGTTAATTAACCAACAGTAACTGTAGCTCTCAAGATTCTGTAATGAGTGTAGACCCCACAGTGTGTAGGATAGCAGATGTTTTGGATACTGCTCCCTGTTCTCCTGTTTGAGGATATAAAGAACAGTAAACACCACGTCTTAAACTTCCTCCCACCTAAAAGCCATCACCCATGCACGCTGTGGTAGCACTACCAGCTACAGCTCTCTCCAAGAATTAGTGCTACTTAATTGTCCTTTCTTCTTATAACCCACACTAGTGTCACTGTGAGGTAAACAGCAACCACTTCAGGATATCAGGAAAGAAGATTTTCAACTTTGCCAAGAAGTAACGGCAGTACTGCTATCCCTAAAATTGGCATTTAACCTAACAGCAAAGTGTGAAGTACAATAATTGCCAAGGACCTACAGATTACTGCCTTGAAGGTCTTCCATACCCGCCCATCCTCGAAGTAGAAGTGGGATACTGCTTGTGTCCCAGCAGGAGGAACCTGTGGGTTCAGCGGGAGAGGTAGGAGACAGCTGGTAACCCAGCGAGACACCCCGCGCTGGCCAGCGCAGTTAGTTGTTATAAAGGGAAGGCTTGACCTTTGCAGGGCCTGTCGGTGGCTGGAAATAGGCAGGAAAGCAACTTGAATCATTTGGTCCTGCCAGTGTAGCAAAGCAAAATCCAACATGCACCTGTGCCATGCAATTTTTCTTTCGTGGATATCAATCGCATCTTAGGAGGAAAAAACACACCCAGGAAAGATAATTAGACTGTGAAGGGGAAAAGGATGCGAGACCGCTTTAGCAAAAAACTGTTCTCCACCCAGGAGTCTGACAAGGTTTGGAATTTCACATTTTCCAAGTTCTTTACTGTGGTTAGTTCACATTGCTTGCCCTTTAGATTTTATTTATTTGTTTTGTTGAGGGAGTGAAGGAAGCTTGGAGGGGGAAAAGTATTCAGAGAACTTTTTTTCAAAATGGTTGCAGCTCCAGCCCATGTATAAGACAATAACTTACTCTACTCAAAAAGTCATTGCAAAAAAGGACTACAAAGACAGATATTCAAAGGAGTGGAAAAGACCTGAAGACAGTAACTTTGAGTTCAATGCCCATAACGATCTAGAAAAGATGATCCCCAGTCCTGGGCTCCTTAGGCAAGTGAGAAACAGGCTGTGTATCAATAATTCATTGAGAAGTGAGACAATGGTTTTACATTTTAATTATATTTAACTCCCATGCAAAAATACAAAAAACCCACCCTATTTTCCTTTCTACTTGCACAATTTGTAAACAGTCAATTTTTGCAGACTTACCAGAGGAAGTAAGAAAACAAGAAAATATTTGGTACAAAATATATTTCCTTCAAGCTATCTTTAACTGACAACCAAAGCTGAAATATTATACATACTAACCTAAGTTCGAATCAATAAGTGAATGATTTCCAGAATCTGTGCTCTATCATCCTGAAGAAATGAAGTGTTCCAATATATTGCTTTCTAAAGGAAAAACTTCTGTTATTGTTCCAATAAATAATTATATATGGCTGGTTAATTCCTCCGAGTTGGCACCAGACTGAAAGATTTTGAAAAGTATGTGCAGACTGTTTAAAACACTGCTGTAGCTCAGACAGCACCACTGTTTGCACTGACAAGCAAAATGCCCCAGACGGTGAGTGATGCTGCAGCCTCTTGAAGTCCCAAAGTAAGGCCAGAAGAAATTTTATAGCTGGTGCAAAAGTGAGCAATGCAGGAGTAGCGATCAGCAGGTTCAAGTTTTGTATTATCCAGGCAGCCAAACTCAGTGACCGCCAGTCTCAATGTACGAAACAGAGCCCTGTGTGACTGGAGGATGGCAGAATACTTGGGCTTTTCAGAAAGTTTAAGGTGTGTTTGCATTTGAAATTTCATCCCTCTCAGGTTCAGGCCATGGACAAACAGACCTGCCCATCAAAGGTTATTTGTGAGTATGTACATAGAGAAATTTGCAGTTTAAAAGAAATTTTAAAACTGTAATTACAAGACATCTTAAAGCCCACCAGGAGAAACTAGGGATACTTGAACAGGCTGTAACAAAAGCACATAATGATGGCAGGAAGTTTAAAATCAGGTTTTGGCCCTCATGACCGAGATTGTCAATTGTTTCAGATTTCTTTTTGCTTTTTGGTAAATCATTACCAAATTCGTGCATTTCCTCCTTGAAGGGAGTTTCTCGGTGCTTCACAAACCCTGCCCCTGTGTTCCTTTTGGCTCGGTGTAGCTTTGCCAGCTGGTCTGTGTTAGGGCATAACTTCATCAACAGGATCCTTGCAAAAAGCAGGAGCAGCATTATCCATCTCTAGCAGTCTCTTCCCTTTTCTAGCAAAACGAGCTGTGAAAGGAACTACAAATGGGGATTTCTCATCTCAGAATCTGAGGGAAATGAGCAGCCTCTCATTTTGGTGATCAGTATGTGACAATGAATCTCAGTGGATGTTGCCATTTATGAGTGATTTAGGATCCTTAAAGATCTTTATCAGGAAGGAAAACATTATCTACTTCTTCAGCAAAGTTCTCTCATTATTTTTAATCTTAGCTAAGATTAGCACTATCATCTTGCAAAGCAACTTTAGACTTGGTATTATTCAGTAATGGTCATGAAGACAGTGTCTCCCCAGGGCAAGAAACAGTTATGCCCTCGTATTAACAGGTAGTACAAATTTCAATACAGGATGGAGTTTTGGCAAGTTTTGCCATGACTACAAATTAGATTTAACCGCCCTTATATTTGATGCTTACCAAAGCCTACTTTCATGGTGCTATGAAAAAAAGAGAAGCAGTATGAAGAGAATCGGTGCAATGAGACACAGAAGAGTATCAAAGGTTATGTGCATCTACCTGAAGTAACAGAAATGGCACAGAATAGTTTGAAGGACTGTTACCTTTGCCACCCTTAAAATGCTTGTACTGTTTCAGTGACACGACATATGCATAGTCACAGCAAAACTCAGCCAATCAAAAGATATGAAAAAGGTTATTTAAATGTAGTTTAACCTATCATGAGCTGCTTTGATATTCCATACCAGAAAAAGTCTATGTAGTGAAAGTATGTAATAACATAGATTACTTGATTATTATGCAAATCACCATGCCTAAAGAAACGTATTCATTCTTCATCCTTGAATATTTCCTAAAGTTTAATTTGGAACCTCATTTGCATTCAATTAACATTTTAAAGCACTACTCACTTCCCGTTTTTTTTGCCTACATGATTTACATCATAAGAGCAATCCTTTGCTTTTGGAAAAGGTGACAGATGGGAAAGTGTTGGGGAGTACATACACACATCCAGCCACTGGTGCACCTTCCTTCCTGCCCTGGAGAACCCCACACCCTCACATAGAATCATAGAATGGCCTAAGCTGGAAGGGACCTTAGAGATCATTTTAATCCAGCCTCCCTGCTGCCAGGGACGCCACCTCTCGACTAGATCAGGCAACACATGGGGATCGAACGGGAATCGAACCTGCAACCTTAGCGTTGCCAGTGCTATGCTCAACTGACTGAGCTAACCAGCCCCCTCACCTGCAGGTCTTGGCACTAAGAAAGACCCAAGCCACAATTCTTAGAGTGAGAGAACCTGTCCCTCACCGCTGCTCTTCTCTCTGTTCAGCAGTGCAAGAAGGGAAGCTGGGCAAGAAAGTGTGAGGGGTCTTGTTCCTCACTTCTGCCTGTATCCATTCCTACCTGCGAGACACACAGCAGTGACTGCAAGCCACTGTTTAGCGGTGGAAAAAACACCTGTATAGATGAATATATTACATTAGAAGGGGATTTAACATATTTTTTCTAAAATCTATCCCACAATACATGGAGTCTGGGATTTGGGGAATGTAATGAAGTATGTTTGATTTTATGAACTGCTCAAAGACAAATTTGCACAGGATGCAGGGCATTTGTTAGGACTTCACTTAAAGGCATCCAAACCAGAGTATTAAGCAGAAAAAATTATGAACTTCATATTCCAACCTAGGTGTATTGTGATACGTTCCTAAATGCATTCTTACACAACTACGAAAGAAGTGATAGTTCAAAGAATGACAGTGACTTTGCTTTGAAGTAGGTGAAAAGTATTCATGTAGCCAAAGCTGTGACAGACAAACTCTAGAAACTCATCCTAGAGTGGTTTACAATGCTATTACCCCCAATTAATCATCTCTGTGCTTGTGGTTGCTCCTCCAAGCAGCTGAAGAGCTGTATTCATGACAACCGTATCAGCCTAGGTGCCAGTTTCCAACTGCAGTGACAGAGTCTTGACAAATATTCCTTTCGAATATCTTTGGGGTTGTAACTTCCAGCCCTGGGACAGAACACACAGCTGTGAACAGGAAACATCTTAGCAGATGGCTATAGCTGTCTGCTTCAGTGCACATCAGTCAGCAACTTCAGCTATAGCTCCTCAGACTGCCTCGCAGCTATCACCTCTCAGGTGCTAATTAGCATCTCATGCGAGATCTGATATGTGACTGCTAACATTATGGATAAACTTAATATGCACTAACATATCCTTTGTGATGTGTTAGTCTGAGATCATAACCATAAAGTGCATCCTTGAAATGCTTTAAATACGATTTTCAAAGACTCCAAAATCTACATGTTGCTGAAAAAAATTAGTTGTTTGTTCTGTAAAAATTCATGGGATTTCTCTCTTCTGCTGAGGCTTACAGGTTGCAGAGTTGAATTTGAAAGAAACGTGACACTGCCCTCAAATTACCCTTGCTTTCTTCATGGCTGCTTCAGTGAGCTGTTCATAATTGTCCTTCTGGACCAATTCTTGAGGATGTGTGCTAGGTTAGTCCAATATTGAACATGTATGAGTAATTCAGCGTTCTCTCAGAAATGAAGTGTCTTTCTCCTTAGTCTTTTAAGGATGTTTCCAAGCCCAAAATTCTCATGGTATTAAGAATAGGTACCACAAGCATTACCTGATCACGTGTATTTTCACTCATTGTTCCTTGCTTCCAAAACAAAAATCAGTGAAGCTTGCATGTTAAGTTCATGTTTCAGTTGGTTTCCATTCCTAATATGCTCTCAAATTTTTAGAAAGGGCTGCATCCTTAAATTTATCCAGTTAACAACACTGCTTTTCAGTTCTCCCCTTCTATTTTCTATACACAGAACACATACACAATCACAAAGCAGCACTGTGATAGTTTTACCAAGAGAAACCAGGAGTGTCATCAACTAGGAATGCCCTCCTGGAAAACAGTCATAGTCTTTGGACAATGTATTTACAAAAGTCTTTCTACGCTTCACAATAATGTGATGTTGAGTATCTGTGTACTTCAAATTTTTGCAACGGATTAAAAAAAAAAATCTCCTTCAAACCAAACTATATTAACTGCAGTGAAAAAATATTTAATGAAAACTAAGATTTTTAAATTACACTTACCTGGAACAAAGCTTCCCTGGACCACCTCCTTATAAGCCCACCAGCCTTCATGGATTTTTGGTGAATTTTGTTGAGCTAGAAACAAAACAACCAAAGAAACCATAAAATTAAGGCAAGGCATAGGACATCTTTAATTACATGAACTACGGAAACTCGAAACAGGGTATCATCTTCTACAGAGGAGCCATTCCTCAAGTGATGCTTATCGAACTTATTGAATTATGTTACACATCTGTATATTAGAAGACCTTGTCCTTGTTTCTCACACAGTAAAACATTCTCAGCTTCTGAAGAACTGCTCAGGTAGAAAATGAGGATCTATAGTGCTATTGATGGGGTTTGTGCCACCCATAAATTCAATAAGGGATAAAAACGCAGAGCGCACTGAGGCCAAGCTGGTGGACTGAAAAGCAGTTTCTCCTCTTCCTTTCCCAAGTTCTCCAACAACTGCTCCCGTTGACTTAGGAGACAATGAAAGGTTTCTTTGCCCAATATTCTGAAGGCTGTAACAATAAAAGTCTAAGCTTTGGATAAGGCTTGCACCTGCTGCGGCTGTTACTTAAATGAGTTCTCAAATTCCTGAAAAGCCAAGAGAGGAAAGGTCTTGATAAGTCAAAAGTTTGCTGTTCATAAAATCATTACATCTCTTTGTCTTGAAGGAAATCAGAACTGGAGAAATTTTGTGGTCAAAACGTAAAATCTCTATTAACTGGAAATACTTGCAAAGGGAATACAGCAAGACGAACGTGTTCTTGATTTCCATAAGATAGCAGATCAGAGCTGATATGCAAATATATCTTCCTTCACATGCAAATATATCTTCCTTCACTTGTATTTTGCTAAATATTTTCATACTTAGAAGAACTGGCTTTCACTGAGCTACCGAAAACTCATCTACCTTGTGTATCATTGCATTTTTTGCTGGTTTTGGTTTTTAAGATAGTTTCAATCTCTTGCACTAGGTCAAAGAATTTTTAAAAATAAATACACATCTACAAAAATATGCTAGATTTAGCCACTTTGTGCTGCAGTTTCATTTCTAAATCACATATTATATACAAAAGACACAACTACCCTGGGAAAAGTTCCAGCAATATAATAAAAATTGTTGTTGTCATTAGAAGTTACAAAGAGGATGTGACATTCTGGCTTAAAAGAATACAAGATGAGGACCATTACATACTGTTCTATCAGTTACAAAATTATATTTATGATTTAACTGACTGTAAATTGCAAAAACAAAAGTAAAACCAAAGTTTATGAAACATACTGACAGCAGGACCAACACTGCTTTCCCAGAAATCCATACTGCCTAGAGAACTCAAGCTGTGCATGGACTTGGTGCACTATATAGACTTTTGGAAAATGGCAAATCCCAACCCCCAATCAAAATATCTGAGCAGCAAAATATTCATATCTAGTCTGAACTGCAGTTTTTGGATCTCAGCCCTGGTTTACGCAGTTTGCCTTTATGCCCCTATGCTCTGCAACAGAAATCCCTAAAGACCGTAACGATGCTTCAGCAATAGGAGAGGATACTAACAAGAGTCTCAGCAAAGCACAGCAATGACTCTTCACCTTAAAATTTCCCAGAAAATTGCAATGCATTGAAGTGCACCTTGTAGCAACACACACAGCTAAAGCTGGTTCAGCCAACCAGAGGAAGTTGCATTTTAAAAGTGGGTGAAAAAGTAGATATGTACATAGAAGCAAGTTAAAAAGTCTTTACAGAGGATCAAATGCAATTGCTTCCTGTCAGCATTCAGAGAAACAGATACAATCAAAAAATGTACTGCTTTTGCCTACTCTATGGCCAAACTAAATGATAAATGTCAGGTCCAGAAGAATAATATAATCCGTTACTCAGAGTTCAAATGACACCAAAATCAAAAGACACTGGCTCTGCATCAGCGTGTTGCCCCAACACGTAGTAAAGCTAATACCAAAAGGAATATCACGACAGCTAAGATTTTTGTCATAGTTTTTCAAATCTGCTCCATTAGTATGGAACAGACTGCACGAGGTGAGCAAGAAAATTAGATTATCAAAGCTTTGTACTAAATAATTGAATGTCTGAGCAACTGCTTCAGCTTGCAGAGAAGAGCATGACCTGGCATCACTCTGCACATTCCAGAGATATCAGATCCTTATCTCGTTAATACACATGAAAATGAAACCCATAAAAAGGAGTACAATAAGCAAAATACAATGTTGTACCATAGCCATATAAAATACCTAAGATAGGGCAAGAGCAGTGCTGAGAGTACTGCTGATTTACAGAAAACTGAGGCCACTAAGGAAATCAAGAGGAAAGGCAGGTGGTTGTTGTTGAGAGCAGCTAGGGAGCCAATCCCCTGTGTCATGCTCTTCCTTGAACCCTGAAACCTCAATGTTTTATGCCAGTTCAGGTAAAACATCCTGAGAAGTAGTGCAGAGAGTGACTGAACACAGATTTCCACTCTGCCGTGCATATGAAATCTAGCTTGGTGCCAAAGATTTACTCTGATGGATCCTACAGGGACTTTGCTTAGAAAGAAAAAAGAATTACAAAGCTCTCATTTCTCTGAATGCAGAAGGAGGAGGTCTGGTAAGGCCAGGAAGGAAAGTTTGTCTTCCAAAAACTTCTCTTAAATCCTTACGCCAATCTGTGTCACGGAAGGGGGCGAGAGGCGAAAAAAAGCTGTTCTCTAATTTTGAAACATAATCAGATCCATACCTGGATTAGTAATGTAACAAGGAAATATAAAATTAGAATGAAGAGACATATGGACAATCCTTGCTGGGAATCCTATCTGGGACGCTTGCACCTGATGCACACACAGCACAGGGTCTCTACCCTTGGTGTGTCAGTGCCCATCTGACAGAGTGGCACCGTGCCGGGGGAACCGGCTTCAACCTTATGCCTCAGGAACTGTTGCCAAGGAAAAGGATTCTTCCTACGTGCCACCTCCTGACACTGAAAGTTGCAAAATTCTTTCAGCATCCTTCTTTTATCAGTTAAACTACTGTAATTCATCCACTTGAGGACTGTAAAGAGAGACACACGTGCTTGCTGCGTGGATTCTCGCACTCCTGTGTTCCTACAGGAACACTGCAGCTCCTCCACGGCAGCTCCTTTTTTTGTAATGCCCTGCCACATAAGATGCTGAGGAGACAAAAGGTCTAGAATGCAATTCTGTATTCCTAAAGAGGGTTAAATATCTTAAAAAAAAAATAAATCATTTCTGCTTTTACCCCTGAAATCTTAGAGTATGCCTTTTGCTCCCAAGAAACACTTCCCTTCCGCAAGGCATCAAAATAAACAGGCCTATCTGAACAGACACTTTGCTGTTAGGACGAGATTACCTCCACAACAAGCTCTGCAACAGCAATTTTTAGAATTAGCACTTGTATTCTGCCACTAGTAGGGAGAGTCCAAAATGCCGCATTTGTCCAAAGTGCTAGAGGATATTGAATGACCTCCATTTGCTACAGCAGCCTCTCCCTCAGTACTGAAATCACGAGTATCTGAGATTAGTAGCTCTGCTCATATAACACCATTATGTCAAATCTCTCTCAATGCAGCTGCTGTAGAGGAGACAGGATATTTATTTGGAGCTGATAGGATATGTGTTGCTTTCATTTTGTCATATTATTGCAGGTATGTCTCACTGTGGAGCATAAAATTACAGGCTAAGTTGCGCAAGATGTTGCGCAGTTTTGTTTCCTAGTGACTTCCACAAAGAGGGAACGAGCATTGAACAGAATCATACAAATGTACAGTAAATGCAACAGCAAAAGATTCCAACGCCCCATAAAGTCAGCAGTTAACTGTATCTAGCTTAGAGGTTAAAATGAGAAGGCTCATGTTTCAAAGAGAAGCTGTTGCTCAGTCAGTAAAATTATTTTAAAATCATCAGATAACACTGAATCAGATACCAAGTACCATGATGCAAATTCTGAAATATCTGCATGCAGTTTGCAGCGCAAAGAGGTCTTCTTCATCTGTTTGGAATGCTAATGCTGACATAATATAAATGCTGTAATTAATACAAAATAGCCCTCAGTAAATACCCTTATTTTCAAGATATAAACAAATCATTCTACAATTACTTACTTTCTATACTTCAATAAAAGATAGAAAGGCTTGTATCTGATGCCATCAGTGATGGCATTCACATCTGAGCATAAGCCAAGAGTAGAATCCTGCCAGATCAGAATTCTCCGTTCACTTTAGTGTCATTTCACACAGATGAAAAATGCTAAAATCAGGCTCACAAACATTTTTTATCTGATTTTTATTGATCTGAGCTCCTCCAATTGCTGTATTAATGACTCTGCATGCTTATCCTTACCCAACTTACATCCCGAGTCTTGCTTGTGATAACATGGCTAGTATTGCCTTGGCATTAAATACAAGATAATGTTTTTATCACTGTTACCTCTTCTGCATAGTTATGAGATTAAAAAGAAAACCAGCTGCAACTATGAGCCATTAGTTTCAAAATAAACTCAGTGCAAGGCATTAATTCATTACTAATACTTTGATGTGGAAATTCACAGAAAAATAGCACAGCGTCCACTACAAGAAAAACAAATCCTCATATCTGCTATTCATATCTCTTCACAATCATGAACACTGAAAACCAAAAATATACTTATAAGGTATTAGATGCTGGTGTGATCTTCACTTATATCCACACTTTGTGTTCCACACACTGTTGGCTTTATAGGCCTTATTCCTGGTTCTCTGCCAGCTAGGACAAGCTAATGCATAGCTATGTAACACTATTTGATTTTCCAATTGGAGTTCCATAGTTCACTCCCAGTAGATTAATCACCCTCAAGGTATCTTCTTCAGTCACTGACAAGTAATCCAAGATGACTGTGCCTCATGGCAGAAATCAAAATTAGAGGAATTTTCCTATAGTATTTCAGAAAATGACGTGTTCCAACAGAAAATCAGCCCTACAGAGAACAGTGCAGGATGTTTTTGTTTAAAAAAAAAAAGCTGTAAGAAAAAGTTTGATTTGCTAAACTCCATTTCCAGAATCTTACATAATGTACACACTTTGTCATTATTTTAAACAGTCTTAATTACTGCTTTATATGGATAGTTTGCACTCTCTTAAACCCAAGGATAGGTTGGCTAAACTTAGAAGAGACACAGACTTACTCCATTTGGAAAACCAGTTGTGTCATCTTCAGTCATAAAAGTACCAGCTTTTGGCTCACACCAACAAATGCCTCTTAAAGCAAATGGAATACACATGTAGAAAGTGGACCTGACAGCAGGGGAACTAACCAGATGCAATTAGCTGAAGATTCAGCCCTCTATAATTAATGTTCAATTTGTTTAAAACAAGTCTCTACATAATTGCAGCTATTATTTAAGATGTTTTTATGCAGCCTTTTTATATTAAAAGAACCTAACAACACACACTTCAGGCACTATATAAAGCATCATTTATAAATGAATAGTTACAGGACAAGAAAGGTTAGCCTGCTTATGAATACCACAGCCTACACTGTATGCATCGCCATACGATGAGGGAGGAAAAAGAAAACAAAGGATTATAAAGGGATCAATAAATAAAATGCTTTCATCAGCTATGCCAGATTTCTTCTCTTATTTTTTTTGGATAACGTTTTGCTCAGAAAACATGCAAATGCTCTTTCATTAAGTTAATACTTTCCAATTCCATAAATCCTTCTTCCACCATCCCCATGTGTAAAAGCTCTCACTGCTGCTATGAATTGCAAACAGTATTCAACTCAAGCAATACGGACGTGACCTGTTTTTATCACGTCTGAGGGCAAAAGTAAGGCACTATCATGGGAACTATGCTATGGCACAAAGACTTGACTATCCTGTGTATCTTCTATTTATTGTAATTTTGTCTCCTGATAAGATTTCAATTAAAAACCTAGGCCAAAGGGTGAGAGTGCATACAAGCAGACTCATATGTATTCAAGTGGTAGCGACAAACAGTGTGGCAAAACATGACAACACAGCAAACTGCTGCATCTGCTGTCCCTATGTGGTTGGCTTTTGACGAGAGCCGAGTGTCTAGAGTCACTAAATGTTGCTTGAAAAAACATAATCTAAGATGTTTACAAGTTCTTAAGCCTATATTGGGGAGCACGTTCTGCTTACAACACTCTCTTCCCAGAACTTTGCAAGACTTTGATATTATCTAGCAATAGCTCAGTTTGCAGGAAATAAAAAACGTGTGTAAGGTTCAATCTTGTGCAGATACTATTCTCATCCCTTCCAGTCAAATACATTTGTGAACCACAAATGAATTCACTAAAGAATTTCAAATCTTAAAACGTGAGCAAAGAAGGAAAGGCAAGGGATAGCCAGTCTAAAGGCCACACTGCACAGGACCAGCAGGCAGGACTCGAGAGCATCCTTTTTTCCTCTGCTATTAATCTTGCAGGGGACTGTGCACTTTCATTTACCTACCTCTAAAAATAGGCTCATGATGTCAGTTATCATCTCATTTTTCAAGAAAGGGTAGAAATATAATTAGTTAACAACTTTCTGACCTTTGAATACTATCAAAGCAGTTTAAATAAGCTTATGTCTAAGCAGGAATCATAACCAATAATGTTTATGAAGAACATGAGATGAACACACCAGGTAACTGCAGACTCTATCACGCTGCTAAAGGAAGCTGTATAAATAAACGGGTTTGGGTGGTGGGTCCCAAATTGTAATAAGCACTTTTCCATAAAGCCTGTGTGCCCAGTCATGCAACTGTTATTTAAATTCTAATATAGATGAACAAAACCACAGGTTGTATCTAAAGCTTTTAGTCAGAAAAGATGAAAACCATTTTGACTCTTCCCTGAGCACCTAAGTAAATGATGGAGCACCGATGTAAATGATGGATTGCACTGTAGGGTGAATTACTTTATGTCACTGCACCCAATTTAACACGAAACTCTGCATGCTGTTCCCAGCTCAATTTGTAGAACATCAAATGTCCCTATAAAGCTGCCGCCCCTTTAATGTCATTAATGCGCAAGAGTTAGACCACATAATGTAAGGGACAGTATGTTTGCTCCCTCCAAGTATTTTTTAACACGGCTGGAACACTAAGGCAGTGTTGCACTTAATGTTATTTGCTTCAAATTTTAAAATAATCCTTTTGTAATTTCTTCTTCAGCAAAATTTCATTTCTGAAATGACTGAGACAGGGAACTTCTATATTGTTTTCTGTGGTATCTGGGAAAGCTGAGCAGCTTTGAAACGAAAGATTTCTGAAGATTCTACCTAGAAATTATTATCATCTAGGGATGGGAGCCTCAGACTCCATATGTATCTGTGGGATTTACATTTGAATGACCTACAGTTCTCTGCCTTCTCTGACACAAGAGTCAGCATTGCATCAAAGCTGAACTACTGCAAGAAATCAAAGCAATTAAATTAATGCAGGAGAAAAACACATAGCGCTATTGCAGCAATTAGAACATAATACTGATTTGCAAGCAGTGTGGAAAATCCAAAGGGTAATGCCGGAGACTCGGCACCTTTCAGCTGAGCCATGGATGGCGTGCTTAGGGTTTCATGGCTCCTAAACCAGATCAGTACAATTTGGCTGTCTCAGTGTTCTCCAGAGTCTCTGACAGGAGTGTCAACACACACAATAGCCTACTCTGTGTTGTGTTAGACTGAGTAGTTCCTCTCCAATGAGTTTTTTAATCATGTCTAGATATAAAGTCTGAAGAGCTCTATAAAATAATACAGTAAGATGCAGCAAGATAGTTTGTGATATTAACTTCAGAATAGCTCCTACTTTTCATCACACTGCATGCCCTCCACTCCCATTAATTTCAATGTGGTTTGGGGACACTCAGCAACTTCAAAGAAATGGCCTCAATATCCTTGAGCCTTTACAGTTCAATACATTATTAATGCTAAATTAATAGGGCTTCCTTTAAAAGGAAACCACCAGGTTCCTTCCTCAGAAGCACGTATGCTATTGACATCTCATTGTGTTTCTGACCCAACTTGCTCTCCGCACTCTCAAAACAGCAAGTTACCAATCGGTAAGAGTACAAAGTCATGAACTGTCCTGTTAGCTGCTACAAGCAGATTTTTTTTTTTTAACTTTTGCCAAATCTTTGGCTTGAGAAAAGTGATTTCTTCCGCAGCCCTCCCATGAGAGAGCTGTGCCCAGAATTTAAGTACTCATCACTGCTTAGGCAAACTCAAGAGGAAGAAAATAAAGGTCTTCCAATCAACGTCAAAACTAATGGCACGGCATCAGAACTAGGTGCTTGATCCTACAAAATACACAGCAGCCTCAAATCCCACAGAATGCTACAGCACATGAATACATGTGGTCCAGAACGTGATATGCAAACATTCTAAAGAGCTACATTATATGCGGAGAATTCATAATGCTTAAGCAATACTGCTATGAGCATTTTCCACCATCTTAACAAAGGGACATACCTGAAAAAGAGGGAAGAAGGCTGCCTTCTCTCTCCCTTGAAAACTCAGCAGAACTATGAATGGCAATGTGTAGGTCTTGCACATGCCTTAGCTTCAGTCAACACAAAACGATGCCCATTCCTCAGACAGGAAGAGTCACTTACTCCTGACTAACACGGCTACATATAAATAAAAACAATTGCCGCAAACAACACAAAGTCATTCAGTAGCTAATGACAAAGGGGACGCAAAATTATTTTGATTATATTGAATTGGATTCAGAGACCTAGATTTCTAGTCATCCTGGAGTTGACAGTCAGGGCACTAATCCAGATCATCTCACAGCTCACTGGACTACCTAAATCCTTCAGCACTTAAACCTTATGTCCTGGTGCTTTCTGAAATCACAAAGTCAAAAAAAAATGTTTTTTCTGGCCATATAATAACAGCTTTGCTAGCATCAAGAAGAAATCTAATGTCAGAGGATAAGCCAAGATAGGGATCCATTTCAGGCAGTGGCATCATGACAGAAAATAGAACCCATCATAATGTGGCTTTATTGCAACAGCTCTTTGCCAGCACCACTGAAGTTTATCTGTTTCTTAGGAATAGCTGGTTCTTGGTTACTGGACATTTCTTAACAGAAGGAGGGAAAAAACCAAAAAACTGTGTAGCTAATATTGCTGAATTAATGAGTGACAGTCTTTCTTCCACTATGTAGCAGTACTTTCAGTGGCGTTAAGATGGTGATATATTTCTCAACATGAAGTATTGTTTCAGACTAAAGCAGATCTTGACTTGCTCAAAATAATGTTTCTACATCATGCAGATTTTCAGAGAAATGCAGTTTATACATATTCCCATCACTATACAGAGCAAGTACAGAAGAATCTTAAATAACTCTGAACTAATTAACTTCTCTGTAAACTGCCAAAAAGGGTTAGGATCATCAGGTTTGTTCCTGTGTTACCAACCAATGAGATGCCATGAGCTATCAAAAATTCCAAGGTCCAAATTAACAATACAGGGGTTTTATATATGTTTCCATGACTCACATTCCTGGGAAAAAATGTAGAAAATAAGTATATATTACCAGAGGCAAGAAAAGGGACTAAAAGGGATATTTGCTTCTGAGATAGTTGGGGCAAGTTAAACTCCCAGCAAGAAAGGATCCTTAGAGTCCCGAAAAAGCAAGCAGAGACTCTGGCCCTGCATTATAAAAAGCTATCCATGGTTGCAAAGTGCCATTATACTTACTCACTACTGAAAGTAGAGCTTTTACTTGTTTATCCTGGACTACTTTCAAAGGACATCCCTGAAAAATCTCCCAGTTTGGAAGCACTGTTTGTTTATCCCACTTGTCAGGTGCAGATGTGGTAGAACATTTTTTTATTATTTTGTCATGTTCTTGACAAGAGACAAATCACTCTCCATACCTTCCTCCCATCATTTTTCCTTCCCTGAAGTTCTGTGGAATAGCTCTCAGAGATTACTTTTATCATCCATCTGTCCATAGTTGTGTTTATCCACTGATCCTGGAAGAACTCATGCCCTTCCCCCTCTCTGGACTGATTTGTGAGACAGCAGTGCTATTCTGGCACTCTGCTGTTATTCTGTTATTCCTACGCCAACCAACAATATTCTTGACTGGAAGTAATTCAGCTGTACCTTGGGTGACTGTAGAGAGCAGCGTATCTTTCTGAACTTTACTAAATTCCTTGGCTTCTTGGTCCTTGCAAAGGTGTCCCCTACTCATCCTTCTCAGCCACCTCTTTAGCCATTAGCCAAAAGCAGTGATAAGGAGATGCTTCCTTCCTCTCTTTCATTTAGTTTTGAAGTTAAGATGGAAGATGTTTCACACTGTCTGCGATGCATGTACCTGCTTCATTTTGCTGTTCTAGAATTTTAATCACTTCCTAAATTATAGATGCAGAAACACGTTCATCTGGGTATCTGTTGTTCGTAGCTTGCTCTCCCTGTCTTTTGAGGGATGAGACTTTGGACATAGATAAAAGAAAAATTAAAAAACCACCAAAGGTAGTAATTTAAAAAATGTATTTAGTTCAAGGGAACTGTATGGAGAAATACGCCACTGCAGAGATTTCATCAGGGATTTTCTAGCTTTCCTTCTTTTCATCTGTGTGGTCCTGTTTCTTCCAAGTCAAAATCCACAGTAAGTTTGAGACAGTCTTTTATTCTTGCCTCTAGCAAGAGGAAAGATTTTTTAAATTTTTTTTTAGAGAGGACAAAACCAAGGCAGAACTGGGAATGGAAGTTGTAGAATTTAAATGTATATGCTTCTCTTCTTATTAGCCTGGCATATCTAAAGCAGAGGCACCTGGTATCTTCCGGTGTCCTCTGAAAACCAGATAGCACTGCACCTGCTACCCAGGTTTCTGTTCTGAGGATTTCTAAAGGTCTGCTTCTCTTCTAAACCTTATTATTCTTCAACCTTGCATCTTCAGCCAAGTTATTGATTGGAAAAAGTAAAAGAAATTCTAGGAGCTGTGACAGCCCTGCCTCCTGCACGCTCTGGGGGGCAGAACTTGTGGTGACAAGATGAAGAGAGGCTCATTCCAGTAGCTGCCTACCAACTGCTGTGTGAGCTACTGAATTAAGACAGCAGTACAGAAAAACCTGCCCATCAATAAGATTCACCACCTACATAATTTAATTTATAAAAATGCTAAACAGTTGTCCATCTACTGGTATGTATGGATATTCAACTTAAACAAAAGCACAGTGCAGCAGGACAAAGTAATATACTCCTAACAGCCGTAAGTCCAGGAGCCCCAGTACACCAGTTTTCAAAGTATCAGAAATAGAGGGAAATGAATGTCCTTGAATTCAGGCCAATTCAGAGAAGCTTTGTTTCTTTCAGTTAAGATTCTTACTGTATTCAATTCTGATCAGTGAATGCTTCAAAGAATGATTCAGGATAACTCTGACAAATTCATTGCTGTGCAGCTGCCTGAAGAACACCCTACATACCCTGAAGACAGACATCCCACACCTGATTATCTACACATAAATGCTTGCTTAGTCTTCCACATAGGCTGAGCACTGCAGATGGGAACAGAGAACAGTGGGATCATAGAATCATAGAATTGTCAGGGTTGGAAGGGACCTTAAAGATCATCTAGTTCCAACCCCCTTGCCATGGGCAGAGGCATACCCCACTAGATCAGATATGCAGACTTAGTCCATATATCCTGCATCCAACAAAAATCAAGTCCTGGGGTCCTGTATCTGCTTCCTTCCCTGTATTTTAGCTTTTGCCACTAAAGCCCTTGGTTTATTTATGCAGGTACAAATGCAAACAGCCTGCCCGACCCAGACTGCCCCCTTCAAAGCATCTGCAGTCATGAAATTAAATTATCAGCCGCATTCTGCTGACAACTGACTTGTCATTTCCTTTACTAAGAGTTGCCTGAAGTCACACGTGGAACGTACATCCCCGCAGATACAGACTGCTCTGTCTCTGAGCAGGTCACACCAGCTCCAGCACACAGTGCTAGCTTGGCTCTGTGGCTGCCGGATCAGATCTGGGCTGTGTCTGGGTGGCGAGGAGCACAAGCAGACAAGGAATGGGAGCAATGATATGCAGAAGTCAGGGACAATGCTGACAGAAGAATTCCACCTCTTTAAGAAATAAGTTAAGTCCAGTCCTTTGATGTTCCCACTGGAACACACTGAATTTTATGCGTAACTTCTCAGCTCTCCTATAAACTCTAGTCCACTTGAAATAACCTCCTGAATGCTAGGCAAACGAGTCAGGTCATTAGTAATTTTTTAAAAAAGATTTGGAATACTAATATCAGTCTAAAGAAAACAAACTTTTGTTTGTATCAAAAACAAAAATCAAGAAGTTTCGACATTAGTCTCATGATGTTAAAATTGTCGAAACAGTAGCCAGGAGAAACTGAGTGAATTTTGAAAATTTGAATTGTCCCCTTTGCGTAAATGCCTGCCTGGATGTTCATGGAACTCTATGCTAACCACCAGGGAAACCCCGTTAGGGCTGATGAATAATGCAGCCAAATCAAAGTCCACTATATCCCGGTGACTCTACCGTTATGCAATGAACAGTACTCCTGACTCTGTAAACTTGATTTTGAGCCCTGTAAGACAGATGCTTAGGGTCAAAATTGGATCATGAAACTGGATGCATGGAAAGGATCTTACACCAGGGCCCTTTATCCAGCTTTCACATTCATACCAGACCAGGTTCATTGCAACTGGCATGCTACAATGCCAGCTTTTCACTGAGCTACAGATGAAACTAGGCTGAGTACCAGCAGATGCCAACTAATTTTATGTTAGTCAGACTGATCCCCACCATTCCACACATCCTTGGAGCTGATCCAGCCACATACCTAAAAGGAATCATGTTTTCTTAAATCCTTATGGTACTGTGTAGGTAGCATCTGTTTGTTTTTTCCCCAACAAAACTTCGTGCAGCAATATGCTGATAAGGCACGTCAATAGGATTTACTTTTCTGTACTTTCTGCAGCATCAACAATTTGTAGAGGTCATATGTTAGAAACAATACAAAACCCTGAAGAGCATCTCTGTTCAGGAACTCGAGACACCCCATCACTTGGCTGGACAGAAACAGTTCAACCCCGGCAGCACCTGCTTCAAACTATCCTACTGAGCTTCAGGACAAATCCTTTCTGTATATGTCTCCATTTTGCAATGTTCGACCGCGTCCTGCATTTACATCCTGGTTCTCAAATTCAGGCGTGTTCATGGTCTTCCCACTGATACATCATCATGCATAAAGAGCTTGGGTTTGTAACTCTTAGTTATACAAGCAGTCTTTGTAACTCAAAGAGTTTTCTTGTATGAGTGAAGATTAATAAGATTTAACAAGACTGATGCAGCACTCTCCACAACACAACATTTTGACAAATGGTGTTCTCATGGCAGCTTACGCTAGGTGCATTCTAAAACATGTAAACTGATAGGAATTATTCTGATGACTTCAAATATGCACTAAATACAGCTTCAGAACAAGCCCGAGTTTTTTTGTGACCCATCTGTATCACAGTTTTAAAGTATGGATTTCTTTAACTGTGATTTCTCCAACTGCAACCCAAGGTAGATGTGAGGAATGTGGCACTGGACTTGTTTTTTTATTAAACAGCTCAGCTGGTTAAATAAGGAGCTATGCTATCAGAAAGTTCATCCAATGGTACTAATATTTACTTTGCAAACACTCGCCATTTTTTCTGCTTATTTTCTGCCATTAGAAAACAGCCTGGGTGTGCAGGAGATGTCAGGACAGTAAACAAAACAACCACCTCTGATATTAAGGAAGTAAGTAAGGTCTATTTGCTCCTCCCCCAAAAAACCAGAAGACTATGCAAACAAAAATAATGCTTTTTGGTTTCATACTTTAAAAAAATAGGCTTTTTTTCAAAGACAATCCAATAATTCTCAATATTTACCCTAGCAGTCATGGGGCAATATTTATTCTAACAGTCTTTGTAGGGATAAATAACAGCAGATTAGATTTGAGCTGAAAGGAGATCTAAACCTCTCCCTCTCTCCTACCCCAGAAATAGTAAAAGAACATATTTTCTCTGTTGTGTGGTATTTAATTTAACTGCAAAGTTCTGGTGAACTTGGCATGAGTAAAATGACACTTTGGCATGACTGGCATTTAGCAAACTGTATCTTTACCACATAAGGACATCAGTATTTTTGTTCCTTTAATTCTTTTTGAAGCTATTCTACATCAAAGAGAAAGAAAAAAAAAACACAAACCACGTAAGGTTTCGTGGACCATCAAGCTACATTACCAACTATTACAACAAACAAAACCCCAAAAGACTAGCCATTCCATTTTGGAAATTAGGTCAATAATCTAAAAGCGATCACTAATCACTTTTCATCATCTTTAAAGAATTTTCAGTACACAATTACAGACTTGTCACAGATCAGAGGCTAAATACACATTAAAATGTTAGGCATTAACCATTCTGTTGCTATTAAACAGCAGGAGTTCACGGATAACACTGCTGTAATTCGAGTGAGTGTCAAGGTGATACAGAAGCTTAGCAAATTGTATTCTTCAAAAATCACAACAAAACTTTAGGGGCTGGATGAAGCCACTTCATTACACATGGCCCACAGTCACATTAGTGTTACCCTATAGTGATAACACAAAAATTTTACTAGCTGATTTGTAGCCCCAGCATACAATTTTTACAGTACTTAGACTTGTAGGGCATTAATACACACAAAACATTTCCCCCATTGACGTGCTTTAGCTGTAACTGCTCAGCACTTCTGCAAATCAGGCCTTGGGAGGAACAATAAACATACAATTAATGACCACCCTTGAAAAGTTTGATTAAAGTGTGTTGCCATGCAACATAAAATCTGGCAGAGACAGTAATAAAATTCTATTCTCTAGAGAAGCCTTAAATTCCTTTGTGACTATCTTTTCCTCTTCCTGCAATCCCCTCCTTTATTCACCATGTCCCACAACCTATGCAATAAAATGGGAATGTACTAAATTAGTGTCTTTTCCCACACAACTCTTGCACAGGCAATGATACTTCTGCTATTTCTAAAGTGTTAAGATATCCTTAGATTGTGAATGCGTATGAATTCCACGCTTGCCTCTCTCCTACTTACTTAACAAAACTAAAAAAATTTCAACCAAATGGCATAATTCTTGCATCTACCAGATCACAAGGTTAGGTTCTTCCTCTCTTTTTCATATACCTAACTGGCTCTCAGACCTAATTGTCTCTCCTCTTTCTCCCTCTGCCTCCACTATCCCCACCTCATTCGGCTACAATCTCCTCCGCACCGTCTGCTCGTCTTCCCACCCCAGCACCTAGCACAGCTGTCCTTACCCAGCCAGCCAGTCCCAGTTAAAGCAGATACCAAAATCCAGCCCAAACCACCTAATTTGATAAAGATGCAGGATTTATATCTTATTTCAAGCTTATCAACGAAATCTGTTTCTCTGAGATGCCGACTCCATTTTCATCATGCTTATATATGCAAATATATGCATGTGTGTGTGATGTGGTATATACAGCTGTGTATGAATGTGCATAATATTTGCAGCCATAACAAACGTGAATGTAGTTTATATGGAAGAACAACAGCAGATCTGATCAAAGAACCCAGCAGATGAGACACAAGTGCTTCCTTTAAGAGTGGGTTACTGAAGAGCTTCTGGGGGTAGGAGAGGGCACACGCCTGTGGAATTGAGTACCTGGCCCAGCAATTGCAGCAGTGAGAAGAAACTTGAGGAAAGGGGCAGGCACTGCACTCTGGAAGGACAGAACCAAAGGCCACACATTGAACTGAGCCCCTGCTTTTAGCAAAGGTCCTGAAAGATCGTAATCCCAGTGGGGGAAGACTGTGAAGCTTTAAGCTCCTGACGCCCATGGACACTTCTTGTTTTGGATCTTTCACACTCACCTCCCTTCTCTGGCAAAGGATTCTCAGAGCTGCTCCATCCCCCTTTATATCCATATATCCACACTCGGGATGCAGCAGCAAACAAGTTTAGGAACTGTTCATCTAGAGTAATAATAAGCAGAAACACTGTTGGAAAAAATAATTACTTTAGTCTGTCCTTTGTGAAATCCAGGGCTTGCCAATATACCAAAGGATAGAACTCAACCTCTAATGATAAGGTATAAAACATACCTTCATCCTCCAGGCTCTGTGTATTTGACAGGCTCATCCATTTCTATCATAAAAAATTTGATCTCAGCCCCGTAGGCTCAATAAATAGGACAGTCATAGTTCAGAAATCTTTAACTGTCTACAGAAAGTTGCTAGCTCCATCCGGCTTTTTCAGGTGGCATTTTGACCTTCCTCTCCTTTTGGGGAGGAAATTAGGGGAAGAAGAGGAAAAAATAAAAGAGATGGTGTACTTCCATCTTCCTACTTTTTAATCCTGCGTCAGAAAAAAATGGACATCTTCCTGGTGGCCATCTGTAGCTAATCTGCTTTTGAGTCAGCCCTTTCTGATACAGCCTTTCCTTATGCTTTTTTCATTGCGATATTTACATGTTATTTTAGACCCCTTGTGTGTCTTCAACAGTACAGAAATGCTGAACACTTAAATCTGATCTGATATGATGTCATTTACATCATAACTAACCAATTCTATGAGAGAGAGCATTAAGCTCATCACAAACATCTTTTTGAAAAACTGTTTTGAGGCTGATAAAACAATCAAAGGAAAGTCCAAGTCCCAAGTTCAAATGACGTGTTAAGTTCCATCCTGCAAATAACAAGTAGAACATTCTCTCTGGGGCAGTGGGACCTAAACCTAACTGTTGCCCTTCTCCAGGAACGGCTATGTTAGGTAAGACACAAGGGAAAAGGAGGCCACATAAAACACTTGTAATATTTCAGCATCACTGAAGTTTAACCTGGGAAGGCTTTTACTGGAAAGCTTCCAACTCTGCCAGCTCTTTGTTACATAGTGGATTTTATTCCACAGCTGAAGGCCTTCAAAATAACAAAACCATACAAAGGAAAAGCAGATTGACTTTTCTGGCAAGAAGTCAATGTGCAAATACTAATGAAATAATCTCGGTAACCAGTGAGACTCGTCAAAGGTCAACAGCTACGCAGTGAAGAACTTCAGCATTTAAGTTATTAACAATTTTGTCTTCAAGGATCAGTCTGACAGTTTCTGTGCTCTAAGTTAAGGGTTTAAAAAAAAACCAATCATGAGTTGATGATTGAACAGTCAAGCTCTCTGTATCTCTATCTCTGTGACTCTTCAGACAAAAAATTGTCTTGTTCCTGTGGAAGCTACCAACCTCACTCTTATCTGTTTAGGTCCAGAACCAAAAGCAATTGGGAAAGCGGACAGTCATCAGTGCTCTTTCTCACTTGTTTCTGGCAAAGTGCACTATGAAACACACAATCTCAGCACTATCTTTCATTGCCACCATTCTCTCTGTAGGTCTATATCCTCATTCCTTTATTCCAGCCCTCAGAACTAAATACTCTTTATCCCCCTTACTAGTCTACTCCTCTCCTTTTTCTCTCCTAACTCAAAACTACGGAACGGGTGCAAGCCAACTACAGAAGGTGAAGAAAATTATCCTCAGGAAAGAAAATGAATGGCCTCAAACGGCCTAAGCTTTGAAATATCTTAGGTAAAAGTCACTTGCTGTTCCTGCAGTCCAATTTTGGTAGCATGAAAGTTAGTGGCAAAACCTTCAGCAGTTTTAATGGGATCAGAAGCGTGACTCCTGACAGAATTAAGCACAGCTCAAGTCTTCCAGTTACTCAGTGTAGCAGCTTCATTTCTCATTTGTACCACTTTAATTTATTGAGCACTGATCAATTCACTGTCTTGCACCTTTATGGATCAGGATCAGTCCTACTATGCCACTGACAAATACAGTATCACCTGCATGTTGATAATTAGCACAATGCCGTATTTTCATGCTTAGGGACACCACTTCGATTGATTGTACATGAAAGAGCATTTTGTCCCACTCTTCACTGTCTCACACTTTTCATTATCTTAAATTGGGAACTTAAAAAGATTTCTTATTTTCTTGTTGCTACTGTAGACAGACCCTTCATTTTGCAAATCTCCGCAAGTGCAACATTTGCCTCTCGTAAATCATAAGGAAAAAATGTGTATGTAAGGTAGGCAATCTTCTTGTCCATGCTCAGAGATCGTATTGGGTAAATTTAAACTGGGTTTACTAGGTTCCAAATAAACAGTCTAAACTAATACAAACCAGGTTGATTTCATCCTAGGAGTGCCTATACAGCTTATTGTAGCCCTTTATTGAAACTGACTTATTTAAAATCACTTTTTATTTAGTCTCTCCTTTTAGAACATGAACCTGAATATCCCTAGCAAACAGACAATCATAAACATAAATAAAAAATACTAGGAGACGGGGTTTAATTTCCACTCCTCACTGTGCCCATTTAGGCCAGCTCAAACATGCAAGGGTTGAACTGTTCCAGTCTGCAAAAATGGTAAGGGTAGATCTCATTTCCACTTAGTGTACTATCCCCTTTTTAGCTTCCTTCTCCTTAACGCAGGTCGACTATGAAAGAAAGTGAACTAAATCCTAACCTTCCATGAGCTATGGAATCAACAACTTAACCTTCCTGATCCAACACTTTACTAAAGAAAAGAAAAGCTTAAGAGAAACAAGATGGGAGCACCCTATTTCTGGCTATATTGACGCGTTAGGGATTGCTAGTCAGAGCCTATCAGTTTCAAATCAGAGTAATAACGAAGCCAAAATGAGACTTCTTATCTGCTAGTTGGATTTCTGCATCTCTTACCACCAATTTGAAACACATGTAAAGTGAATTCCACGCTGGCACAACGTCCTTTCGACTTGCACATCGAAGCACTGCCTCTTCAGAAAAAAATGCATTCAAGCTGAGAAAGGCTAAATGTAACATCTATACACCTGATCTATTTAAACAGCATCATTACTGCAGACAAGACAAAAGGAAGAGCTAAGCCTGGCCACCGCTGCAAGAGACAACAAAAAGAGTTTTTACAAATATATTAATAACAAAGAAAGAACTAGGGAGACTCTCCATCCTTTACTGGATGCAAGGGGGAACATTGTTATCAAGGATGAGGAAAACGCTGAGGTTCTTAATGCCCTCTTTGCCTCAGTCTTTAATAGTCAGTCTGATTATCCTCATGGAGCTCAATCCCCTGTACTGGAAGTTAGGGATGG
>NW_009720649.1:0-329 GCF_000703405.1 Apaloderma vittatum
TCCTGTCCCCCCTGGGCGGGCAGGTGCAGGGGGGCAGTCAGGGTCAGAGCAGCAGCATTTACCCTCCCAGGCTGCAAACTCTTTGACCGAGATCACTGTCACCAGAGGGCACCGTCCTGTCCAGATCTGGGAGCCTCAATGGCTCCCCCAGGAGCGATTTGTTTAACTTATTTTTTACGAAGTTCATTTCTTTGTATTGGCACCAAGTTTACCAGGGCTACCCCAGCACCTGCTCACTACCCCTCTGCGGAGGACGGGTGCTTGGCTGGGAGGCAACGTCATCACTGCAGGGTGACGAGTCAGCCGCGAGGAGCCGGGCTGCAGCTGCC
>NW_009720649.1:369-662 GCF_000703405.1 Apaloderma vittatum
ACCGAGACCACCCAGTCTGTGAGCACAGCCTGCACCCACCTTGGCTGTCCAGGCTGATGTCCATCACCCCGTGCTTGACCTTCATGTGCCGGCTGAGGTTGCCCTTCAGGTTGAACTTGCTGGAGCAGTAGGGACACTTGAAGGGCTTGCTGCCGGCGTGCAGGTGCATGTGCCCCAGCAGGTTGTACATGCGGTTGAAGGATTTCCCGCAGACCTGTGGGCAGCGGCCGGGGCTCAGACGGGGCTTATCAGAGGGGACCTCGCCCCTGGGGTCCCCCGCAGGTCCCACCAAT
>NW_009720650.1:0-568 GCF_000703405.1 Apaloderma vittatum
GAGACGGCCCCGCTGAAGATGCACCTCAGCCTCCAGGTAAGCGACTCTCTCCTTGAGCTCCTGGATCACGGCGTCTTTGGCCTGAATCACCGTCTTGGAGTTCTGGAGCTGTAAGAGAAAAAAGTTCACGGTGGCTGAAAACTCCTCTCGTGTGCAGCCAGGCTGGAGAAATGTCTTTTCTCCTTTGTTGGTTTTTTTTTAAGCTGCCCAGCCCTGCTCCTCTCACCTGCTCGATCATCTGGCGGACTTTGCGTTGCTGGCTTTTCAGCATGTCGTCCAGGTGGTGGATCTTCTCCCGCAGCATGGCCACCTCCTTCTCCAGCTGGGCTGACCTGGGAAAAAAAGAGAGGACAAGAGTCCAGGAGCCCTCAGATGACTTCCTGGAGGGGCAGCACCCTCCCCAGCTATGCCCAGAGTGGCTTTTTATCAGCCAGGTCTCCTCTCCAGCTGCAAAGATCTTGAAATATTTTGACTAGACAAGGTAAGGAGAGGCAGAGGAATTAAAAAAACATTTGAGCAGGAGCCACAAAGACTGGCAACCACAGGCTGCAGGGACACAGGAACATCA
>NW_009720650.1:783-1250 GCF_000703405.1 Apaloderma vittatum
CAAAACTGCAGGAGGGCTGTGGGGATTAGTCAGCTCCGGGGAGTAGGGCGCTGTTTTGCAAGCCAGAGAGCGAGCAACGCCCTTCGCAGGAATGTGCAGTCATGCCCCAGCGAGCTGACACCCCGACCCAGCGGCGTGGGCTTGCTCCAGAGTTGGCAGCCGAGCCGGAGGCCGACCTCACCGGTCTTGTTCGGCGAGCTTGTCAGCTTCCACGCTTCTCAGCCTCGCCAGCTCAGCTTCGCCTTCTTTCATCTTGAGCAGCAAAGTCCTGTGCTCCTGCAGCAGAGCAAGAGGCTGAGTTACACGCAAGGCAAAACAAGTCGCAACACATGCTCCTTGGCCCGCGCTGCACGGCCCGGAACGACAAAACACCCGGGGAGGCTCGGCACAAGCTGCTCGCTCAAGCTGCGGGTTGTTTTCACGAGCGTTAAATTTACATGCGAGAGACAGACAGACAAGGGGAGCCG
>NW_009720650.1:1367-1804 GCF_000703405.1 Apaloderma vittatum
TAGTATTATGAACAGACCACAGCTCAAAAAAAAAAAAAATATAATCAAGGATGGAGGTTGTGTTAATGCAGAAAAGAACCAGGCGGCTCTTGCGTGCTTATTTCCAGGATACCTGGAAGAGCTTGCACAGACTGACCAGATCTTCTAGACCTGAGAAATGCAACTTTAAATCTGCAACGGGCGATTTCCAGCTCTTCCCAGCAGCTGGCTTTGCCCAACACTCTCAGGTTCAACCCGGCTGGGGAGTCCAACCCCCTTCCTGGGTCCCCTGCTGCCAGTCAGGTCTGCGCTGAGCATAAAAACTCATCCCCACCGGGCTGTCCCGTTCCCCCGCCCCAGCAGAGCGGGATCGCCCCGGTGGGGTCAGCCCTGTACCTTCTCCATCCCCGCCAGGAGTCTCTGCAGCTCGTCCACCTGCACCTCCTTCTCCAGCACGC
>NW_009720651.1:0-221 GCF_000703405.1 Apaloderma vittatum
GTCTCAGCCCTTTGACATGAGTTTGGGGGGGGGTCTCAGCCCCCATGGCATGAGTTTGGGGGCATCTCGACCCCTTGGCATGAATTTGGAGGGGGGTCTCAGCCTCCAGGACATGAGTTTGAGGAGGTCTCAGCCCTTTGACATGAGTTTGGGGGGGTCTCAGCCCCCGTGACCTGAGTTCAGGGGCTCGTAGACCCCACGGCATGACCTTGGGGGTGGGG
>NW_009720651.1:433-977 GCF_000703405.1 Apaloderma vittatum
CCGTGACCTGAGTTCGGGGGCTCTAAGACCCCACGGCATGAGCTTGGGGGGGTCGTCTCAGCCCCCGTGGCACGAGTTTGAGGGCATCTTGTCCTCTTGGAATGAATTTGCAGGGGGTGTCTCAGCTCCCATGACATGAATTTGGGGGTCTCAGCCTCCATGACACGAGTTTGGCAGGTCTCAGCCCTCATGGCATGAATTTAGCGGGGGGTCTCAGCTCCCATAGGATGAATTTGGGGGGTCTCAGACCCCATGACACGAATTTGGGAGGGTTTCAGACCCCATGACATGAGTTTGGGGGTCTCAGCCTCCCTGACGCAAGTTTGGCAGGTCTCAGCCCCCATGGCATGAATTTATGGTGGTGGTCTTAGCCCCTCCGTGACATGAGTTTGGGGGGTCTCAGCAGGAGGAGGCTGCAGGCCCCGGGCAGGGGCTGAGATGTCCCCATCCTGGTCCCTGTCCCCATCCTGGTCCCTGTCTGCAGGGGCCGGGAGTCCCTCTGTGCCCCCCCGGGCTGTAACCGCAGCCCCCCCCAGCGTCCTGC
>NW_009720652.1:0-1586 GCF_000703405.1 Apaloderma vittatum
TCAGATGATCTCTGAGGTCCCTTCCATCCTAAGACATTCTATGATAAACTGATTTTTTGGGCTCTATTTCCCACATGCATCTGGCAAACAGAAAGGAGGCTCCACTCTGAGCAGCCGTTGGTGGGCTGGGAACTCCTGCCAGCTGTGGCTGCGGCCAGCTGTGGCTGCGTCCTTCCGAGGGTGGGGACCTCACCTGTCCCTGAAGGCTGGCGGCGTTTTGGGGCCGTGATGAGGAGGAGCAGGGAATCTAACGGGTGCTCCCCTTCCCGTGTGAGCCACTCGCAAACTGAACTGCTGTGAGCAGGGGCTTCGAGGAGCGAGGGTTGGGAGCACCCAAGGGATTCGCGTGGCCTGAGAGAGGAGGAGTGTGGGTCTGAGCTCAGGGGGAGCAGGACACTGCCAGCACAGCCCCAAAATCCCGCAAGGCTGCACCCTGGCCCTCCAGGCAGGTCCCTTGTGCCATCAGCCCAGTCTATGCCCCCACCCAGGGTGCCCCTCTTCAGCTGGGACACGCGGATACGGTATTTGGGGCTTATGGTTTTCTTTAGAAGAACGTATCAGCATCCAGCACGATGGCAGCTTGGCTTTTGGATGCACCCTGAGTGCAGAGCAGGAGAGGGGCTGCACTGACAGGGGGTGCTGTCCCCAGCGCTGGCCTTGCCCTGCCCCCAGGGCTCCCCGAGAGCTGCCGGTGACAACGCTCAGGCGCTTTCTGAAGGGGATGGTGCCAGGGCAGTCTCCAGCCAGATGCTTTCCAAAGCCCAGGTTCCCTCTGTGCCATAGCTTCAGCTCCACGAGGTGATGGGGAAAACCAGAGATTTTTGCAAGGCTGTCTGAGCAGGGAGTCCTGGCACTTGTTACACTGGACAGGATAAAGTAATTAAAAAAAAACAAAACAAGTAACGAAGTCCCAAATGGAAATAGTATCAGTTCTCTGATTAAAAATCACCCCAGGCTGCCAGGCAGGAGTTGGCAAACCTGATGAGCAGGGTGCAGGAGTGATCCTGTGAGCTCCATCACCCAAGTTTTCAAGCTCTGAGCCCTCGGTGCTGCTTCCCAGAGGACGGGGGATGCCCTGGCCAGGGGTGACTGTCCCAGCCTCGGGTGGGGAGAGGTGACAGGGACCATCCCTGACTGACCAAGGTGGTGCTGGGACACAGCACAGGGACAAACTGGATCGTCCCGGAGGGCGAGGAAGGCTTTTTTTCCAACCCCCCCCCTTCCCCCCCCCTGCCACTCTTTCACCATTCATCTTCAGTGGGGGTAGGTGGGGGGGGTTGCTTAAGCAGCGGGGAAACTGATAAGCCATAACAGATTTCTTTCTAGTAATTATTTCTAGTAATTAGCTTCTTTTCAGAGGAGTGTTCCTAATCTTGTGTGTATTGTGAGCTGTTCTGGATTGGGTTCTTCCTGGACAATGGTATTAATCTGCCCATGGATGGGGTTTGTTGCCACTCCTGGATTTTTAACATTTTTTTTTTTCCTTCCCCCTTTTAAACCCTGGTTGTTTTTCCTCTGCTTTTTCCGCAGGCTGTAACTCTAAGGGAATTACCGGCATGGGGCCGGGGGCAGGCAGTGGTGGGGGG
>NW_009720652.1:1830-2119 GCF_000703405.1 Apaloderma vittatum
TTGCGGGCACTGAGGCCAAACCCTGCCGGAGAGAGAAGAGTTTTTATTCTGCCGCCTCCTCTCCAAGCCTGAGAGCAAATCTGCTTTGGGGAGGAGAGAGCGCGGACGGCGCGCGGGGGTTTCTCTGCAAATCCCCGGCTGAAGGCAGCCCTGGGGGAGGCTTCGGGTGAGCCCAGCCCGGCGGGATCCTGCAAGAGAGGACATGCTAGTGAGAGGAGAGAGGTTGGGAAATGGTTTATTTGAAGGCAGCCCCAGCAGGGGAAGGAGCTGGCGGGGGGGAAGAGGCGGC
>NW_009720652.1:2145-3434 GCF_000703405.1 Apaloderma vittatum
TCGGTACCTCGAACGCTCCCAGACAGTTTCTGTATGCCCCTGGCTCGAGGTCCCCTCCGCCGTGCTTCACCTTGGCTCGCTAAAATTCACAAAGCTAAATCCCAGCAGATGGGATTTCCTTTTTCCAGTCAAGGGATTTATTCCCAGTAACTTCACTTTATTATTCCCACCCTCTCGCCTCCCCTCCAGGATCCCTGAACACCCCTCTGCAGGATTTCAGTAGCTCTGTCCAGAGCGAGATGGCGTTTGGGGAGATCCCCGGCGTTTTCTGCCAAGACCTGCCTCTGTCCTGGTCCTTGCTGTGGTCCTGAGGTTTTGCCACCTTTTCTACTCAGTGCCCCCGGGGCTGAGGCTGCGAAGGGGCAACTTGGGTGAAATCCATCTCCCCGACAGCAGAAACAGCACCTTCTGCTTGGATTGTGATCCAGAAAAATTTGCCAGTCTTCCTTCTGCCTCATTTTCTTAGGCAGTTAAACATGAAATTTCTACCGCTGAGTTTTTTGCTGTTTTTTTCCCCTTTTCACACGAAGGAGGGCTCAGGCTCAGGCTTTCCCAATGTCGCCCACCCTGCCTGACGCCCGCTTGACCCGAGCACATCGCGAATCACCGGTACCGGGGGAACCGAGCGGGGCATGAAGGACTGTCAGATGAAGGCGGCGGGTTGTGGAGCGATACGGCGCAGAGCTGGCACCGGATTGAGTCCTTCATCAGGCCGAGAGCCCTGTGGTTCAACCCCCGAGGTTTCCCGGAGCGGGCGGCGGCGTTTGGCTCCAGCCACGAGTGGAAAGAGCAGTTTATTACCAGACAGGAGGCCTGGCTGTCGCTGACCAGATAAACCAGCGCGGCATTACCCTGGTTTTCCTCTGGTTTTAAGAGTAATTGCAATCCGCCCGATGCCACAACCTGTTGAGTTATTTGTGCACCGTTGCCGGTGCTGCGGCGACCAGAGCTGCTAAGCTCTTTTAAAAATTAGGTCATTTAGGAGATCCGTCCTCTGACATTTTGACCTTTGCTTACTTAACGTTTAAGCCTGTGAAACGAAATGGCAGCGGTGCCCGGTGTGTCCAGCTGTCCCCGGAGGGATGCTGGCGTGCTGTGCCGCCGGGAAGGGTGGGAGGGGGGGTCTCACGTTTGGGGGTTGCGGTGTGGGAACCCAGCGTGGAGTTTTGAGTTGATTCCCAGGACCCCACGTTGAGGCTGCAAAGCCGAGCAGCTCCCCTCTCTCTTCCCGTCTCTCTGCCCTTGGTTTGGGGACTCTTTGCTTCCCCAAGGTGTGTGCCAGCCCCAGC
>NW_009720652.1:3599-4216 GCF_000703405.1 Apaloderma vittatum
CCACGTCACGGGCAGGGTCCCCTGAGCCATCCTGCCCCGGCTTCGACGCCTTTTTGATCAACATCTCCCGTTTCCCTCTTCCCACCCCCTGCTTTTCCCTGGTGGCACCATTCATAGACTGTAATTAACAACAGGTGAAAAGATCCTCATAGATTTTCAGTCCTTTTTTTTTAAAATACTTTTTTTTTAATGTTGCCCACTAGAAAAGTGTCTAATTTTGGTTTGGGAGCAGGAGGAAACCCCAAAGCAGACTGTTGTGCTTCTGGCTGCCTCGGGCACAGTGTAAATCTATTCCCCCCTGGCCTGGGGTCCTTCCCCGGGGCTGTGACCCTGCCCTGGCACCCATGGGTGCTGCTCACCGGGCGCTGCGGGGTGGCAAGAGAAGCCTGCGAGGACGTTTCAGAATGGAAACATTTCACCGTGCGTCTTGGCTGGGGTTTTTTGTTTGTTTTTTTTTGTCTTTTCCCCTCCCTCCTGAAAAGACTATTTTCAGCAGCGTGTGGGCAGGGTGAGGTTGAGCGTGTTCGATAAAAGCCGTCGCCGGGTGCTAAAGTTCACTCGGCAGCGCCGGGGCACCTGGGCTCGGCTCCCGCGGGGGGGCGGCCCCCCCCGGGGGG
>NW_009720652.1:4261-4645 GCF_000703405.1 Apaloderma vittatum
GAGAGGAAGGAAACATTTTTCTGGTGGATGTGCCCGCTCTTCAGATCCAGGCGGGTTTTTGGAAAGTTGAAGCTCCACCAGGAAAGAGGAGGAAGGAGCAGGAGCTCGGCTCCGCGCTCGGCAAAATTGCATTTCCTACAGCACAGAAAGCGCCCGCAGAGTCCGGTCGCACACGCCTGGCTTTCGCTTTGCTCCATCGTTGCCACTGCCAAATGCAGCTGGCTTTTTTTAATATGTCTGGAGGGATTTTTTTTGTGTTATATATATTTTTTCTTTTTTTTGCTCTGGTCTGACACTGGCCGGTTTCCATGGCCACAAGCACTTCCCCCTCCATCGCAGCAGTTTTGGGGTTTGGCTGTTTATGGAGCTTAAAAGCGCTCGTGT
>NW_009720652.1:4836-6152 GCF_000703405.1 Apaloderma vittatum
GCCAGGACTTAACCAGGTAATGATAAAATGCTTCATTTACTGGCTCTAAGCTGCTCGGAGTGAGAGCCCAGGAAGGAGAAGGAGCCTGGCGGCTCCTGGAGAGCCTCTGCTCTGCTCCGAAATGTCTGTCGAGTGTTGGGGGTTTATATGGGTGCGTTGCTGGCAAGGAAGACCCACCAGGCTTTGGAAAATGGGTTTGTAGAAGCCTTTCAATTCTTTTCTAAACCTCTTCAGGCTCAGTTCTGTTGTGTCTAGCTGATTTGTATTTAATCAGAGAGCACCTACCAACACCGCCCTCGGAGGGAGTTGCAGTGGGTCCCCTTTCCCCAGGACAGGGGGTCTGTGGGCAGAGGAGGGCTCCGGGAGGCCCCTTCTCCCCGTGGCTGCTGCCTCCAGGCTCTCGCTTCGCCTCCGAGCACTGGCCCTGGCGCTGCGCTCTTCCTTCCCCGAGAGCAGCCTTGCATCCTGCTCGCCAGGGAAAGCCAGCGAGATGCTTTCTGTGCTGTCGTAGCGGTGTTTTGGTGGATATCGGGCAGCAGTTTGGTTTTCTGGTGGGTCCGTCGACGCAGGACCTTCAGCAGATGCTCATCTCCCCAACCAGGGAGGGACACGGCGCAGGAGAAGCTGCCTCAGGCAGCGACAACCCTGCCCGATTGGGTCAACCCTGCGTGAACCCTGGCAGGAGAAGCAGGGCTGTGCCTTGGGGAAAAAAAACTTGCTTCCTCTGGGGAATACCACAGGCATAAATCAGAACCCAAGAACACAGCTCTGAGATAATCTCGCCTGCTGCCACCACCGTCCAGAAATAGTTTTTCGGGAAGGAGCGAGCACCTTCGCTTTGATGTGTTGCTGCAACTGCCCCGTCGGTGCCCGAGCGCGGCCCCCGGGGAAACAGTCCCACCTTTTTATTCAGGGGAGCAGCTTTTGGCTGGGCAGCTTTTTATTTTATACATGTACACACGCACACATAGTACATGTTTTAATTTTACACAAATTTGTCATAATTTCCTCTTCTCTGAACTGAGGATGTTTCCTTTGCTGAAACAGCTGTGCTGGCTGTCTGTGCCAGCGTGGATTTAATTTACCACTGAAGCTGCTAAAATAAAAACGGGACAGATGCCAAGCCTGGCTTTTTAATGTTATGGTTTTCGCTGGGGTTTCATGGAGGAGGGAGGGATATAAGGTAACAGGAACGGGGTGGGCAAATGGTGCCGTGGGGCGGGAGAGGCCCTGGCGCGGGCGCGCGGGTCCGGATCGGGTGGCGCAGCGAGAGACAGAGCCCGTTTGATGTGGAGGGGAGACAAAACCCCTCTTGT
>NW_009720653.1:0-6477 GCF_000703405.1 Apaloderma vittatum
GCTGGTGAAGGGTCTGGAGAACAAGTCTTCTAAGGAGCATCTGAGAGGCTGGGGGTTGTTCAGCCCGGAGAAAAGGAGGCTGAGGGGAGGGAGACCTTATCGCTCTCCACAAGTGCCTGAAAGGAGGCTGTAGCGAGGCAGGTGTCAGTCTCTTCTCAAGAGGGAATGGTCTCAAGTTGTGCCAGGGGACGTGTAGGTTAGACATTAGGAATAACTTCGATACTGAAAGGGCTATCAAAGGCTGGAACAGGCCGCCCAGAGAAGTGGTTGAATCACCATCTTTGGATGTGTTTAAAAGCCGTCTAGATATGGTGGTCAGGGACATGGTTTAGAAGTGAGTCTGGTAGAGTTAGACAGCGGTTGGACTGGATGATCTTAAAGGGCTTTTCCAACCAAAACAGTTCTGTGATTCTAAGCATGGGCTGTCCAGTGCTATCTGGGCTTTTCAGGCACCTGACGCCTGTACAGAAAGGCCTGGTCACCAGTATTTGAGTAGCTCTTCTGTAGATGGCTTTGCCAAAAACGCTGACTTTGTTTTACAATCCTGTTTCCCACTAATTCCCAGTGCTGAAGCTCATTGTCCCCTTGGTCCAGTGTGCTTTTGTAGGCTTGTCCTTTAAACTGGGTTGCTAAATTTAAATTTTCTCCTCATTCTTCTAACTTAGCAAAAGAGGGAGGTGGTGTATTTTTAACCTGGGTATGTTCAGTAGCTTACAAACCACAAGGAAGAGAGGTTGTGGGCAGGGAAAGGGCAAGCATGCAAAGTCATAGAAGTGATATCGCTGTCAAATCCCTCCATTTTTAAGCTGTGACCAGAAAAAAAAAGTGGTCATTCTGACCAAGAAGATAGATTACTGTTGCCTATTGACATCAAATATTAATACTGCTTCCCAGAGAAAAGCCTGTGGTGTTAACTTAAAATTATACCTTCGTCAATGAATTTGCTCTCTTCAAACTAGGAACACAGCAACTGATCTGTAACTATGTCTAGTATTGCTCTCTCTTATATATGAAGGAAAATAGTGCTTTTGTTTGCACAATAGGTAACTTTGAAGAAAAAAAGTCTACTGATTATTGCCTGAAACCATAGTTGGAGGAAAGTTTTTATGGATGTGAAGATTTTATGTAACCCTTTTTTTTTTCCCCTCGCTTAGGCGACTCATTCCTATCCTGAAAAAACTTCCTCAGTTATGTTAGTGCAGTTGTTATTGGAGCTGCAAAGTCAACTAGCTTGGGAAACTTAAGTCCTTCTCCTTTTTTATATTTTTTTCCTCCAGGTTACTTTATTTCTGTTCAGTTCTCCTGTGTGGCTCATCATGCAGTACTTGAAGCAATTCTACCAGTCTTTGAACACAAACTGTTTCAGAGAGAAGGGAGACACTTCCCCAGAGAGAAATATCAATTAAATTCTGTTCTTTGTGTATGAGATTAGATCCAGACGACTCCAACTCCATTTCTTTCTTGTAAACGTAAGTTGTTTGCACAGAAATGCCACTGTGATTTGTTGAAAAACACACGATTCTTTATTCAGCTAGCTATAAGCATTCTTTATTTCTTAGCAATCTTAGAACCTCTTTCCTTTCGTAGAACAGCACAGCAGGTGACAAACTCTCCCTTTCCTGGTGGTTCAGTTAATAGCATGGGCAAACATGTCCACAGATACTACTCCAGAACAATATAGGCTGTTAATTTAAAATTCATACTAGATGTTGCTGAAATGCTGCATCAGTATTACAGTAAATTAGCTCTAGGAGTTGTAATATGGCATATTTTAATAGCCCCATGATTCAAAATACTGATCTGGTGTAAATTTATTCCGTAAAGAATATCGAGGGGGCAGCTTACTAAAAGTGAGCTTTCTGCTGAATCGGGTATCATGCTTCCTGCAGCTGATACAAAGCCAGAATAAACCTTCCCTTTTGTGCTCTGGTTAATATAACAAATACACAGTCACTGACCCAGCATTTATTCTATCCTGA
Source organism: Apaloderma vittatum (assembly GCF_000703405.1). Taxonomy (NCBI): domain Eukaryota; kingdom Metazoa; phylum Chordata; class Aves; order Trogoniformes; family Trogonidae; genus Apaloderma; species Apaloderma vittatum. The sequence goes on from NW_009720653.1 coordinate 1,980, forward strand.
TTAATACACTTGGGTAAGCGTATTAATTGTTATCAAACAATAGCCCAAGGAACTACAAGCTTGGATACTATTACATTAGAATAAGAGGTGGGGGTTTTTTTGCGAGTTTTATTTTAAATCACAGCTCCGACAGCTCTATTTAGAGGTAAACCCCAAGACAGGAGTGATGAATTTTTCTGCACTGCTTTTTATAATGAAAAAAATACAGTGAATCAAATTCCTTATAGTATTAAAGCCTGATCTTTTTGTGTCCCTTTGCTGCTTTTACTGGGTTTTGTTACCTCCTGCAGCAAACCGACACCTGTTGTAGTGTGCTAGCATCAGTCAGTACTTCTTTTTCAGCAAGGGGCAGATTCTGTCAGGTAACCTGTCCCACTCTAACACTGAGAAATGTGTTAAAAGTTGTGGTAGCCTTCAGAGAATGAGTTGCTGAAAATCCTGACATAGCAGCTTTGCAGAAGGGAGGTGCTTTATGATAGTCAAGCGACAAAACATGGGGAGCTTCTTAAAAATAAATTTATTAGAACAAATAATAGTAATAGGGAAGACATACTAAATTCACTGACTGAATACCCAAGGAGAAGGGAAAAATTGACACGTGTGTACTTTTGTAAAGGAATGAAGTACTACTTTTTAGAATTTCTAGCAAGCTCTAGGAACAGCTTTTTGACATCATATAATAAATGAGGCATGAAAGAAAATTTGATTATGTTTCACCCAAATTTGTAGAACTTCCTCACGTGTTCATGAAATTCAGCAGGGCAGACCTTAAGTTACAGAGCACAGACAGTCCAGTCCAGTTGCCTGTCTAAAGCAGATTGTTCTGTTATTTTGGCAAAACTTGCACGCTTTTGTGGCAATAAAATGGTTGAAATTGTCTGGTTTGTCCTTTCATGGTGCACCTGACTGCGCTTTTCTCATGTGCAGGCAGGAGAGTAGTTTTGACAAGGATCTGAAGGTCGGGGGACAATCAGAGGGACATGTCCATTCTTGCAGTTTAACACTGGAAAATAAGAAAATGAGTGCAACTCTGCCTAGCCAAGTTTTGCTGGATAAGAAAAGCAGATTTAGATTTAGTTCTGTATTAAGTATAATGTAATGCTTAAAGAAGTAACACATTCAAAGTGTCTTAAATAAGGTTTCCCTTGTAAAGTTGCTTTATAGCTAATCAGCTGTAAAAAGCCAGTAGCAGAAATAATCAATTGGTACTTTCATTGTTTTCCTCTATTACTCTCTTATGGAGCATGAAGCAGTTTTAAAACCATTACCTATTTTGATTGATATGCATTGTTAACTGTAGGAAAGTGTAACTCAAGGCTGAGTGAGGCCATCTAATAGCAGCAAATCTGGCTGTAGGGCACCTGGTGCCGGGTCAGAAACGCCTCTGCCAAGTTCTGATCCAACCTAATAGTGTTTTCCTGGTTCAGATTTGCTTTTGGTGGGTTAATTTTGTGTCAGGTTACAAAACAGTTACTGTTTGCCCAAACCAGACAAAGTCAGCTTGAAAATGTGAAAGCTGACAAAGAAACTAAGCAGCAGATCTGCCTGCTCCTCATTATGCTTCTACAGCTGGATGGTTCTGTCCTTCACAGATGAGGAACAATATTTACAGAACCTGAGTCCAAGGTCTCAGCCTCTTCTTACAAGGTGCCTTGACCTAATCAGCTGCAGCCAATATCGCCCCGTTTTTGCAAACTCTCCTGAGTGACAGATGCCTGTGCCCACACGTTGGTGTCACTGCAGTTCTGTGTGAGTGTGGGATCTGTCGGTACAGAACAGCCCCTCCCGCTCTGTTTTTTGTTTTCTGTGGAGCCTACGGCTTGGGCAGCGTGTGAAGTGCTGTGTAAGGAGCGTGGGGAAAAGAAAAGGGTCAGGTTCAAGTGTTGTCAGGAACGAAATGCTGATGTTAGCTGGCAGCACGCGTTGCCTGTGTTCTTTGTTCGCAGTGGATGGAAGGGAACTTTGCAATGACCAGCAGATAACCTTCAGTAGGAGAATAAGGCCTCAATTCTGCAAGTATTTAATGTTGATTTAAATGCCACTATTCAAGTGTTTACGTTTTATCCATGTGGGTAAACTTTCCTAGGACTTAGCACTACAGTTAAATGCAGTTTTGAAAACTGTGTTGTGTGTATTTCTAGTATAGTGGTTTTGCTTTTAAACTTCCCAAGTGTCTTAGAACACAGCTGTGTTTGAAACTCACTTTAGAAAAATAGTTCTATATTTTACTCTGGTCTTTGCAAGATTTATTTGAATCTGAAGATATTTGCAATGCATCTGATTTCTCTTTGGCTTTGTGAGTCTTCCAATTTCAGAATGCATGTACTGCTGCTCTCTGCTTTCTCCTAAAAAAAGAAAAATATGGTTTTATTCTCCAAAAGGTACTTTGCCCCTGCGGTCCCCTTCAGTTGGGTGTACACTATAAACTTACATATTTTTAATACCTGACACAATGGATTTGCTTCATTCTCTTCTGCATAGCCTTTTTTTTTTTATTTTATTTTGCCTTCCTCTTTTGGGGGGGATTCTTTGTTGCAGATCAGGTTTTTGCGTCTACTTTCATGACAGTTCCGATACTGTTGCTGAGCATCCTCTCCTGCAGCTTTTGCTACTTGCAACACCTTTACCTGTTTCAGATTTTGCAGACCAGCACCCATTCTTTTCGGGATCGTTTCCTCCTTTCATTGTTTATTGGTTCTCTTTCTTATTGTATTCTTCATCTAAAGGAGATCTGGTGGCATAGAATCTGTGAAGACACTTTATGACCTTAGCAGTTCTTTGTTTGGCAAAGGGCAAGAACAGCTTGATGGTAGAATTTTGTGACTCTAGAAATCACAAATTTCTCTTTCCACAGAGGGAAAATATGATAACCTACAGACCGATTCTAACAGAAGAAAGAAAACTTTAACTGCGCACAAATGTTTCTTGTCAGAATGAAATTCCTGCAGCTACTATCCAGGAATCCAGGGAAGCTGGAAATGCTTTTTCAGATACCTTTTTGCCAAAAGCAATTCCCACATATGTGTCTGGCTACTTCTGCGTGTCTTTGTGGTAAGAAGAAAAAGGAAAACAGTTATGAACAAGTTGACCAAGAAAAATACAAGAACTTGGTCTACTCTGTTACATCTTACAAAACCAGTGCCCAAACACCAGAGACGATACTCGAAGAAGACAATCTGTTATATGGGCCACCAGCTAAACACAGACCTCCAGTTAAGGCTGAAACAAGAACTCCCAAGAACTGGATTCCTTTAATAAACCCCAACAAGAGAACTCACGTTCTTAACAGCAAGTCAGACTTGCCCCTGAAAATCGCTTTACAGAAAACAAAGATGCCGAGTGTTACCCGAGTTCTTCAGCAGACTATTTCCCCACAGCAAGCCTTTTATCTGGAGAGATGGAAGCAGAAGATGATACTGGAACTGGGAGAAGATGGTTTTGCAGAGTATACTAAAAGTAAGTGTAACTGCAGTGTGATTGCAAAGCAGAGGCAGTAGTTGGGGGGTAGCTGGCTGGAATGTGCCAGCATAGCTAAGATGTCTGGCCCCACAGGTCAAGTGTTTTGGAAACCCATCAAGTTGCTTCCATTTCAAGGGCTGAGAGCATTGGCAATGAATCTAAGCTCTGATCTTTATTCTACGACCATTAAAATGGATTCAGAAACGTGTGAAGGATGAGAATTAGACGGTAGCATTCCTTGCTCTATCCTATCTGCCTCTCATTCATCTGTCTGGTAGTGTCTGTTTACAAATAGAGTGCTCCTTACGTGAGTTATGCTTTTAAAACTGAATATCCTGTGTTGATGTTTTCTGAGTTACCAAACACTTAGTGAATTAGTAGCGTAACAAACTTTATGTAACTATTTGAAATTTATCTTTCTTGGACTCAGTTCTGAGACAGGCCCTTACTCTTAAAACTATGCCCACCCATTTCGGAAGGAAATTAGTTCCATTGCAATGAACCAACACAGCAGAAGAAGGAAACGCAGCAAAAGCAAGCTAGAATTATATTTTCAATTCATATAAATGCAGAAATGCCTCTGAATAAACAGAAAACTATAACGTGTATTTTGTTCCTTAGTGAGACCACGAAAGTAAGCATTAACATAAGTGACATGAATTTCACTCATGGCAGTATAGTTTTGTGTCTCATTTCCCTTCTCCTTAATCCATCCTCAAGCTTTCAGTACAGAAACCAGGACTGGTTTAAGAGCTATGTTGTGCAATATCTAGAATACAAGACCAATACAAGACCAAATACAAGATATTATGAGTAGAATCTAAAATGTGGGTCATTGTGGGGGTTTTTTTTCCCATTTTCCTTAGATCTTTTCCTACAAGGAGCGCTCTTTCATGCAGCTTTGGAATCTGCGTTCCTGTCTGAAGAGGCAGCAACTAAGGAACAGGGAGAAGATATGGCTATTTCCGGCTACATGGCAAGTGTGCAGCACATCTTAAAAGATATCAGCGAAGTGAAAGCTCTGGAAAGCGCGGTTCAG